>NC_058419.1:5014685-5295979 GCF_002201575.2 Neomonachus schauinslandi | reverse complement strand
TCTAGAGGGGAGGGGGGTGGGAGGATGGGTTAGCCTGGTGATGGGTATTAAAGAGGGCACGTTCTGCATGGAGCACTGGGTGTTATACGCAAACAATGAATCACGGAACACTACATCAAAAACTAATGATGTACTGTATGGTGATTAACATAATAAAATTTTTTTTTAAAAAGACCAGATAACATAGTGTTCTTTTATAAAAGAAAAAAAAAAAACAGATAACAAAGGTGTGGAGAAAAGGGAACCCTTGTGTGCTGTTGTTGAGAGTGTACATCAGTGCGGCCACTATGGAAAACAGTACGGAGGGCCCCCCAAAAGTTAAAAATGGAACTACCGTACAATCCAGCAATCCCACTTCTGGGAATGTATCTGAAGGAAGTGAAATCACCATCTCAAAGAGATAGCTGTACCCCCGTGTTCATTGCAGCATTATTCACGAGAGCCAAGGCATGGGAACGGCCAAGATGAGTAAAGAAAATGTGATATATGTTGGAATATTATTCAGTCACAAAAAAAAAACAGAAGGAATTTCTGCCATTTGCAGCAACATGGATGAACCTTGAGGTGATTATACTAAGTGAAATAAGGCAAAGTTAAATACCGTGTGAGCTCACTTATATATTTGAAATCTAATAAAACCCAAACTCATAGAAACAGAGTAGATTGGTACTTGTCAGGGGAGGGGGCGTGGGGAAATGGGTGAAGTTGGTCAAAGGGTACAAACTTCCACTTAGAAGATGAATAAGTTCTGGGGACCTAATACATAGCACGGCGACTATGGTTAATAATGCCGTATTGTATACCTGAGCTGCTAAAAGATTAGATCTTTTTTTTTTTAAAGATTTTATTTATTTATTCATGTGAGACAGAGAGAGAGAGAGAGGCAGAGGGAGAAGCAGGCTCCCAAGGAGCAGAGAGCCCGATGCGGGACTCGATCCCAGGACTCTGAGATCATGACCTGAGCTGAAGGCAGATGCTTAACCATCTGAGCCACCCAGGCGCCCTAAAAGATTAGATCTTAAAAGTTCTCACCACACACACACAAATGGTAACTATGTGAGGTGATGGATGTGTTAACTGAGCTTATTGTAGTATCCGTTTGCAATATAGTCTATCAAATCATCATGTTGTACACCTTCACTTACACAACGTTATATGTCAATTATACCTCAGTAAAGATGGGGGGAAAGTTCCAGGTGCTTAGATGTAAACATGCCCAGTTGGATTCCTCAAAGTATCTGGTTCTGTTCCTGGATTTAGCAATTTGATGTTCGATCACCCCTTTGCTCTACCTGCTTCCTCCCACCTCGAAAAAAGTATAGCCAGTCTCACAGAGATGGGAAAAACATGGCGGTAGCATCTGCACAAATACTCCGATGTCCAGAGAAGTCGGGTATCACCTCCACAGTTTGCGCACTCTCAAACATGAGAAGAATTGAATGAGGCTGGTTTTGTGGTAGTTTGTCCAGAGCAGAATTTCCCTGCAACTTCGTAGGGGCATAGATAACAGAAATGCAGATATACTGATCCTTGTAAAGCTTGGGGTGGCAGGGTCTAGGAGCCCTGGAGTCTCCTGACTGCAAACCATACTATTCTAGTCCTTTCCTATGTGGATCAAGATGTGGAAAAGGTCAAGAATCGTTATTCTAGGGATTTGAGTGTTGTGCCTCCATGTTCTTTTTTTTTAAGATTTAGCTTCAAGGTCAGGATTCTCTCTTCCTTCAGCTAATTGGATGGGCTAAGTTAGCTTTTCTCAAAGTGTGGTCCATGGAGAGTGTCCTGAAGGATGTTAATAGGTGCTATTCAGGAGACAAAACAGGCATATGTACATGGATGGGGGTGTATGGTGAAGAAAGGCCAAATAAATATGGGAAATGTGGGGTTAAAAAAGTTTTCTTCTAAGTTGACTTTGAACCCTTAATATTCTAATGTACATTATGCATCTCTACGAGGGGGATATGTAGTTTACTGCAGTGCTTCCCAAGCTCATTTGACCTAGAAGGCTTTTGTCTGTGGGATCTCAGAATCTACTTTGAGATATGCTGCAGTAAGTAAAGCTGGGTTGCATTAATGATGTCAACTCATCAGTGGGTTAAGCAAAGTCATTCTCATTTGAGGGCAGCCCCCTGAGCCAGAAACAGAAGTCTCTTAAGCCAACTTACTGTTGGTGTATGGAGCCCCTGAGGCAGAACCTGGGAGGTTCGCCAGCCTGCCGAGGGGGCCATCAAGGGCACTAGTCCGAATCAGCAGACAGTGGTCCTGAGAAGAGAGTCCTCAAGCCACAGCCACAATGGAGGCAGGTAACGTGAGCTGGAAAATTGGAATTATGGTCTAATGAATTAGCTAAATACGAATACAGCATCCCCTGTAATGTCTATCCCTCTCTTAAAACTTTCTAAATGTAGACATATAAAGTGGGGTTTTGGAGATGATAGCACAATTTTGAAAAATAGCTATTTTGAGCTATGATTCACATAATATACAGTTTGCTGATTTAAGGTGTACAGTTCAGTGGGTTTGAGCATATTCACAGATTTGTGCAACAGTCACCACAATCAACTTTAGAACATTTCCATCACCCCAGAAGGAAACCCTGAGCTCATTGAGCCGTCACTCCCCATTCTTCCCTCTACACAGCCCCTACCACTCTGTATCTGTGGATTTGTCTCTTCTGGGCATTCCACAGAAGTGTGGTCTTCAGTGTCCAGCTTCCCTTACTTAGCATAACAGATTCAAAATTCATCCAGGCTGTGGCATGAATCAGTACTTCTCTTTATGGCTGAGTAATAACTATTGCATCTTATGGCTAGACCACATCATGTTTGTCCATTCGTCAAGTGATGGACCTAATTTAGGTTGTTTTCACCTTTTGGGTATTGTGAACAATGCTGCTGTGAACATGGGTGCACAAGTTTTTGTGTGAACATATGTCGTTCAGCGCTTTTAGGTATATACTTAGGGGTGGAGTTGCTGGGTCATATGGTGACTTTGTGTTCAGCCTTTTGAGAACCTGCCAGACTGTTCTAGACTGGCTGCTCCATTCACATTCTCACCAGTGGTATATGAGGCCTCCTATTTGTTTGACAGCATCACCCACACTGGTTATTATCTGTCTTTTGATTATTGCCATCCTAGCAGATGTGAAGTGAGAACTCACTGTGGTTTTGATTTGCATTTACCTAATGATGTTAAGCATCTTTTCACATGCTTATTGGCCAACTTTATATCTTTGGAGAAATATCTGTTCAGGTCCTGTGTCTTTTTATTATTTATTTGTAATAATTCTTTATACGTTCCAGCTACAAGTCCCTTATCAGACTTGCAGAGATCTGCAAAAACGTTCTCCTATTCTGTGGGTTGTTCTTTTAACTTTCTCGATGATGTACTTCAAGGCACAACAGTCTCTGATTTTGATGAAATCCAGTGTATATGTTGTTTTTCTTTTGTTCCTTGTGCTTTAGTTGTCATATCATGAAGGTCTGCACCTATGATTCCTTCCAAGAGTTTTAGTTCTTAGGTCTTATTTTTAGGTTTTTGATCCATTTTGAGCTGATTTTTATGTATGGTCCAAGGTGAAGGTCCAACTTCATTATTTTGCATGTAGAAATCCAGTTGTCCCAGCATCATTTGCTGAAAAGACTATTATTCTTTCCCTATTGAATTGTCTTGAGACCTTTGTCAAAAATCAGTTGATCCTAAGTGTGGGAGTTTATGGCTGGGCTCTTATTTCTGTTCCACTGATCTGTGTATCTATCCTTATTTTAATACCACACTGTCTTGATAACTATAGCTTTGTAGTAAGATTTGAAATTAGAAAGTGTGATTCCTCCAGCTCTCTTCTTTTCCAAGATTGCTTTGGCTATTCTGGGTCCCATTTACACATTTTTTTTAACCTCACTTGACTTGTATAGACACTGCCTCTTAGTTTAGAAGGCAGCCCTTGAGTCAGTATTTGGACTTTGCCTATGGGACACAAGACAAAAACCTTTGCTCAGTACAGAAGTGGATATTTCCAATTCTAAATTCAAGAGCCCCAAGAGAATGGGATTGGGGATTAGGCCTCAAATCTATCCAAAAGCCTCTGAACCAGGGTGGAGTCAAGGTTCTCTCCAAATCTGTGCATTTATGTTCATGAATCACTGTGATTTCAATTTTTCTTACAACCATGCTGGAGTCTGGGATTCCCCAGAGCCTCCATGGTGGGTGAGACCTACGAGTTGACTCTGACCAAGGAATGTCACCAGGAAAACGGGAAAGCCTTCCCTTTTTTACATTCCAAATGTCTACTGAGGAAGAATTTAATAGCATTTTAAGTATATTGGAGATATCAACAAAAGTAAATTATGACTTGATATTTAATGCGTAGAATAAAATGACAACATCATGTGGATCCTTCTCAAAAGCATCTCACATCGTATGGCTTGGTAAGCTGGTGTTAAGTATGAATGGTGTTCTTTAATTCTGTAAACCAATTCATTCTACTTACAAAACAGGGGGACGGTGTGGCTATTGTATCACATATCCAAGGCTTCCCAGTCTGTATTCTTACTTCTTGGCAGTTTCCTGTAATTTTATGAAATATTTTAATATGACAAAGTCACTTCAATTACACAGTCATTATAAGTTTTGCCAAGGTTGAGTATGGATTGTTTTGTGTTCATTAGAGCACAAAATTAGAATTTTCGTTGCTGCAACTGTAAACACTGTTTGGCTCAAAGGAATCAAGCGTTTTCTCATAAAATCTTGGATAACTGATAATTGGTATTTTTACTATTTTTCAGCATCTTTTCATTTTTTGAAACTATTTGCTGTTTTCCCTCTTTCGGTGTATTTCAGGAAGTTGAATAAGTGATTCTCTTCCAAATGGATGTCAGCGCACACCAGGAACTGGGGGGCACGGAGGGAACGGTCCCCAGAGTCAGGAGAAAGAGAATAAATTATTTCTTTAATTTTCTCAGCTTTAGTTGGCCCAAAGTCTGGCAGTTAAACCTGAGTAAGTCTGGAAAAACCATCTGGCACACCTACATCTGTTCTCACATTTGCCAATCAGGCTTTATCAAAAATCAGTGGCTCAAAAACATGAAGCTCTTAAAAGGTGCTAATTTGTGGCTAAAGAATAATTCAAATGCTGTACCATTTGGTCCTCATGGAGTATCGTTTTGGTTTTGGGGAATTTAGTGGATCTGCTTTATCTTACTCTCTTGCATTCTCTGGAAAAAGAAGACAAAATGGAAAGTAGTTCCTATCTAAAGACTTTCTTTTCCCTCCCTTTGTCTCTTCAGATACTGGAATGACTTTGCCAACGGGGTTTAGAGACCTCAGTGCTATTTCTTAATAGGCAATCAGACATCCCTGCTCTCTTCCCAGTTAATAGGATGTTCCCAGCAAAAGACCAACACTTGATTCTTTTTTTTTTTAAAGCTTTTATGTATGTATGTATGTATTTATTTATTGGAGAGAGGTTAAGAGAGTAGGGAGAGAGACAGAGGGAGAGGGAGAGGGAGAGAGAGAATCCTCAAGCAGGCTCCCCACTGAGCACGGAACCTGATGTAGCTCGATCTCATGACCCAGAGATCATGACCTGAGCCGAAATCAAGAGTTGGACGCTCAACTGACTGAGCCACCCAGGCGCCCCACCAACACTTGATTCTAAATCATTGCCCACTTACCATCTCAGTTCTCCAACCTTCTGCCCGCCACTCAGAGTCAGTCATCTGTGAAGAGCCCTCCCATCCCTCTCCCTCCCCACCAGCAAAAAGGAGAGGGCATTCATTATTCATTACCCTGCTTCCTCTTGGCCAAGGTATAGCCTCTTGCTTCAAACTCAGAACAGCTCATTGGCTTGCGGGGAGCCAACAGCCACGGGCAGGGGAACAAGTTTATTATGGAAAGCACATGACTCTGCCAGATTTCACTGACAGATTTTGAAGCCAGAGCAAAGCAATTGGCTGGCACTCTTCGTGCATTAATATCCTTTGGCCCTCACCGTCCTCATTGTTACACAGGTGCCCCTTATAAAGCACAGAGACATTTCTAAGATAATGAAACAAATCATACCATTCACACACCAACAACTCTGGGGAGTTTATGCCTCAAAACCAAATATGTACCACGACGACACATATGTAATAGATGAAATTATGGTTTGATACAATTATCGATTGCTTTTATCAGACCTCGTAGATTTGAGGATTAAATTGTTTACTTTTGTACCTTATATGCCTATATGCCTGGCACAAGGGGTCTTTCCCTGAATTGCCAAAAGCACCTTGTTAAAAGGTGGCTTCCCAATAAATAAATGACTTCCAAGGTCAGCTTTATGATGGGAGATCTAAGTGCATGAATAGTAAACTCTACTACTGTTTGCTGAAATTTGGAAACTGAAATGCAGCAAACCATGTCTAACTTACTAGTAAGTAAAAACAAAGCATGTGTGACAGAGCAAATATGGGCATATGTGAAAAATCGCAGTGTGCATTAGCAGAGTTGAACAGGGTCCCGCAGATAGAGCATAGGGAATCGAAAAATACTTCAACTCCTAGGAAAACACACAATTATTTGCTTTGTAGGATGTATATAGCCTCTGCCTAGAAGGGTTTTATTCTCTGCCAGGGAATCTGCCGTGTACCAAACACTCCTCTCACAGGGTCCCAAATCACTTTCTAAAGTCAACCAAAAGCTTATCTGACTGTACGTGTTTATGAGGCTGGTGAGTATCTAGACCTTAGAAGGAGGAGGACCGTCTGCATGGATTTGTTACAGAAAAAGGAGGTTAGGGGTGATTCTCTGGGCTCATTATCTTTGGTGGAGAAAGTGGGCTATGTCAAAAGGGAGCCACAGCTTAGACTTTGGCAATCGTCAGCAACTGAAGGGGCCTAATTATATTTAAGACTTCAGCTCTATTGACGGTAGATAGAATAACATTAGAAACAACCCCCATATTTTAGGTTTTTCTATAGAAAGTGAATTGAATCTCACCTTTCTACAGATGGTTAAGCCTCAAATCCTCTTAAGGTAGAAGGGCAACTGTGGGAACTCAAAACTGAAACTCTACTGCATGCATTTTGATTTGCTTCAGGGGCCTAATTAATAACAACCATGATTAAACCCACCAACTAATGAAAAGAGAATAGTGAGAGTTGTAAAAGAAAAAAAAAAACACGACACACTATCACGTGCGTGTGTGTATGTGTTGCCTGTGTGTACTTTTAGCAAACATCTCTGTCACTGAAGGCAAACCTGTTTAGCTTCAGAGTTCGGACCTGTATGTCATGCCTTCCGTCTAGATGAACAGTGCTTGATTTTTATGGGATGGTGAAAATGGAGATCATTTGGATAGCTCCTCCCTCTCCCAGGGAAAGCATTCTGTATGATTTGATGCACTTGAATGGAAATGTGTTGAGCCTCTACTCTGCAAGACACCATAGGAGATGCCAAAGTGGGGATGCCAGCACCCGCCCACAGGGGCATTAGAGTTTAGTTGCAGGGTGTGTGTGGGGGGGTCACATATACAGATGCTTCCACTTCCAGACAGATGCCAGCCTAAGTGGGATACAGAATAATTTTTTTAAATGTTAGAATCAAGCCAAGCCCCCCCCCCAACCCCCACCACCCACCCACACACAAATCCTGCTGGCTCCAGCAACCTTTGGGTAATATGGTCTTGTGCAGCTTCCACTGAGGTCTAAAGTCTGTGCTCTTCATCTGTGTCAGATGTTACCAAGAGGGTCTTCATAGGCTGAATATCACCAAACAACCCAGCCAGATCTACTCCAGAAGTGACGCACACGCCCCTAAATCCAACCATTGCCCAGACAGTGATAGAAAGTAGATCTGTGTGATACTAGATCGAATCATTTTAACAATTTGCTTTTAAAAGCTGCTGTCCAGCTGGCCCCCTTTGCTCCCTCAGTCAAATGAAAGCGGGAACCGCATGAGCTCTGAGACTCTAGGCAGCTCTGATCTTGTCTAATCTACGAATCCTTTCTGTTAATGTGCAGCTTCCTGTCATTGAGCAGCCGTAGGGAGAAATCTGAGAATATCTAGCTGTTTTATTCCAATTTTTTTAGAGCCCAACGCAGGGCTTGAACTCAGGATCCTGAGATCAAGACCTGCGTGGAGATCAAGAGTAGGACGCTTAACTGACTGCACCACCCGGGCAAATTTTAAAGATAGCTTCGTAAGGACACGTTGTTGTCATCTCTATGTTTAGAGAAGACTAGAAAAAATAGAAAAATAACTTGAACTCTGTAACCAATTTATACAGAGTCAGTGTCTAGCACACGGTAGGCATTTAATATTTGTTTCAATGAATGGATGCAAGAAATAGTGAAGGCGACCTCAGCCTTTGGGACAACATCTCCACAGGGCGTCACACACACACACACACACACACACTTGTCCCAAGGGATGCTAGAGGTCACTTCCACAGCACAATTCTGGCTGTTGGCCCTGGCCTCAGGAGTCCATGCCCTCTCTGAGGGGCTTCCAGAGAGTCCAGGTGACAGGAGGCACCGTGTGGAGAAGTCACAAGCACAGCGCTGCCCCTTCCCTACCAGGTAGCTTGAGCAGATTTGTCTCACTTCTCTTTGCCTCCTTCTCCTCATCTGGAAAATGGGGATAATGATAGAACCTGCTCCATAGGGTGAGAAGGAGAATAAATGTGTTGACGCGTAAGGCCCTTGGAATAGTGTAGCTGTCCACGTGTTTGCTGTGATGTTGGTCCCTGTATTGGAAAGCCCGCCGGCTGGGTTCAGTGGCAAGAGCTCTGGACCTGGTGTCAGAAGACTGGGATTGGAAACCTAGCTAGCTTTGTGGTCTTGGGCAATTTCCTTAACTTTTCTCAGCCTTAGTTTCCTTTTTTTTTTTTTTTTTAATGTTTTGTTTATTCATGAGAGTCAGAGAGAGAGAGAGGCAGAGGCAGAGGGAGAAGCAGGCTCCCCGCCTAGCAGGGAGCCTGATGCGGGACTCGATCCCAAGACCCTGGGATCATGACCTGAGCCGAAGGCAGACGCTTAACCATCTGAGCCACCCAGGCACCCCTCAGCCTTAGTTTCCTTATTTCTAAAATGGGATAATGCCTCCAATAATGTGTATAAAAATCCCTGGCATATGGCAATTGCTGGATAAACATCTGCTGAGTCTGCTGGATGCAGGTTCTTGGAGCAATTGCCCCCAAAGCAAGCCACAGTTCAGCCGATCCGATATTTCTAGTATTTTCCTTGCCTCGTCTGGCAGCTCTACTGCTTCCCATGTTCTGCGCACCATGCAAAGAGTAAGTCGGGAGGTGGGGAAGCATCGAGGCTGTACTGCGAGTTCCATTTGAGTTCTAAGCTTGCTGTGTCATAAAAGAAAATAACAAAGTATGCGTTGGTGTCCTCTGCCAAAAGCAGCCTCGCCATATCAAAGCCTGACAATTCTATTTACTCGGTCTCTTCTGAAACGAGAAGGCTGGATAGAAACTCTGCATCGCACTGGTTACATGAGCTCCGTGCTACTAACACTGTCCAAATGGTGCTTATAGCTCAGGAGGGAGACGCCCTCCCCAAGTCACATCACCTTTCCTATGCAAAGCAGAAAGGGAAGTCTTTAAAGTTCATAGGAGTCGCTTTTGTTGAGTATCTGTGGGGAAATCAATTTCCTTGCAGAGCTGAGGTGGAAGCTGCCATGAATGCCATCGTTTCTAAATGAAGACGGAGCATATGGAGAACGCAGAGTGGAATTTATAGCTCATAATTATAGAGGATATGTGGTCAAGTCCATCTTGCTGGTGTTCGCAGCAATCCACTCTCTCCCACATCAAAGCATCGCCAAATTGCAATGACCTCCTCGCCATTTTCCCGGCAGTTGAACCTTGCCCACCCCACTTCAATCCATATTCATTGATTTTTGTCGCTCAAATGGAAGCTTATTGGTGGATCTATTTGAGTCACCTCTTAGAATAAAAGCCTCGATGTCACATGGAAAGCACAGCTTATGAATTCTTCCCTGATGCTCTAATTGAAAAATCTAGAAAGCATTTGGCTGATGCCTTCCTCCCAGCTCTGTTTCTTCCCTGATAATTTAAGATTCTCCAACCCTGAGATGTAAGGCCTCGTTTCCTCTACTGATTGTGATTGAGGTGGGTTTTTTTGTTTTGTTTTGTTTTGTTTTGTTTTATGAATTCTAACCATCGGTTTACCTTTCAGTTCCACTTCGAGTAATGTTAGGATTTTTTTTTACAGTATGCCCAAGGTTCACGCTTTTCAGTTTATCCAGAGAATCCATAGATTCTGGAAGGAAAAGAAACTGGGACCTTGAACATGGACATATAGTAAAGCTACTAATGCTGTGGCTGGAATTCTTCCACAAGAGGGAGTACAGCCGGGGCTGGGTTCAAGGCGGGAGTTATGTCTTGGCAGAGACCTTACAGCAGCCAGACCGATAAGTTCCATCATTTTCCTCTTTCAATAAGTAACTCTGTTACCGCAAATCATTCTTCTCTTTCTACTTTTTTCTCTCGCCTTTGTCTCTGTCATCACATTTTCTCTTTCTTCTTCGCTCTGTGCCTGCCTCCTTCTCTCTTACAGGTTTTCCCAGAACCCTCTTTTTCACTTCTTGCCAGGACTCGTGCTCAGCCTCGTTCTCGTTACACTGCAGCCTGCAGAACGCACGCGAAGCCAAGTGAAGGCTGGACTCGAGGTGAAAGGCCTCCAGCTAGTCTCTTGCATTTGGTTCTGATTCTGAACACTGAACAGCGATTCAGTCACAGGCAAAGAGATACCGTGCATTCTGCATCCCAGCCAGATGTTGGCTTCTTTCATGGAGGGTCATGAAAAATGTTAATGATGAAAGCACTGCCAGACTCCCTACTTCAGTAGGCTGAACAAATAATAGTATCATATTTTTATGTATTCACTGTTAACTTGGACTTCATTTGAGTGTCACGGTATCGGGTAAGAATTTGCCAGTGTCCACATGGCATTGCCATGTACTGAGTTTATGAGATGAACGCAGAGATAATTAAGGGTTCTCCTTGTCTTCCAGAACATTCAGATGGTATCCAAAATCCCCTCCATGGATGCCTTGGCTCTGTTTTTCATAAGCTTCCCACTCTATTTATATACAAGACTGTATCTTAAATATAAACCTATCATCAGGTTTAGCGAATCAATACCATAAGAGTGTGAAATGGTCCCCAGAACTCTCCACAAGGGCATTTCACAGTAAAAGCAATTGAAAAAGAAGCTGCAATGGAATATCTTATGAGATAGCCATTTAGATCACAAAAGGGCCATAAAAGTCACAAGCAGTTTGTGTGAAGCAAGGTTCGTAATATAACCATACAGGACTTGCTAGGAAGAAAGAGGAAAATTGCAAACCAATTTGTGGTTATAGCTTTTTCTGTCAATTCTATTGGGATTTAAAACTTGTAAAAGGTAGAAACTTCTGCCAGCTTACATTATGTAGAGAGTGTGTGATAACTATAATCATAGCAGCCAAACAAACACCAATTATTTGAAGCCAATAAAGTCTTTATTAACTTCAAAGCAATTAGTGCTTCTTGGGTTCATTTAGCCACAGAATGGGAAGGTGCCACCCAAGATCATTTGTCAGTAACAAATTTGGGAGACATCCCAGGATGTCTTTCAAAATAGTTTTGCAAATGCTGGATGAATTGTTGGGAGACAGAGTAGACAAAAGAATGGGCCTGCGTTGGAGAGCCCGTACAGACTCCAGGATTCCAAGATGGCGCACAGAGGCAGGCTCCAGTGGCATTTTCTGCTATCAGATGCCTTTATCCTTTGTTACAGTCTCTGCAGACCCGCCAGCCTTCTGAAAGCGATTGCGGCAATAATTACTGTCTATACCGAGCTCCTGCTGGGCACCACTCAACCTACATGCATCTTCTCTACTCGGTTCAGTGGTTCCGCAAGGCCCCGCTCTCTTTCTGCAGATGATAAAACTGAGGCTTAGAAAGGTTATTGAGTAGTAGTTGAGAACCCGACACAGAGTTGCTTGGGTTCCCCACCTGGGATCTCGCCAGGACACCAGGCTCCTCCTCCGCTCGATGAGTCCGATGACAGCCAGAGCCACATACCTTACACATTTTTCTACGTGGGTCATCGTTGGCATTGTGGCATTGAGATTTAATCTTCAAGTTCTCCCAGACTGGAGACAGGAGCTGACAGATCTCCTAGACATGTACCGTTCTGCATTTCTTGTGCTAGCTCTAAATTAATCTCTCCAAACAGTAAGAAAACTAATTAGATTACAGTTGCAAGTCTTTTAGCATGAATCTTTATGATTCACTGTTGATTACAAGCTAATGCATAGCCAGTCTACCCAGGTCTTTATTTCCATCTGAGCAATAAAAGTAGTTTCTGGTTTCCCTTCAGTTAACATTTCTCTTTAAAGAGCAGCGCTCCATTAATGAAGATATATGAAATGAAATCCCATCTCTGCTGTACTCAATCCGATTTCTTCAAACAAATGAAAAGTAATACTGCCTCTTTTAATGTCATTAGAAAACCTGACATCTCGTAATTATCTTTAGGTTGTCATGTAACTGAGGCAAGAGTCCCCATCTTTTTGCATCACTTGTGATTCGCCCAAGTACTTTCTTCATGTGGCAGCACAGATTCCACTGGGCACCCTTGTCACCTGTCTCTGTCTAGAGTAGCCTCTCTGAGACCAGAGAGAAATGTCTCTTTCTGTGGGTTGCAGAATCCCCAGTCATCCCGATTCCATGACTGAAGGGTGTTTTCCGCAGGTGGTTCACTGGTCTTCGCTAAGCTGGAGGCCAGCCCAGAACCCAGGTGTTTTTATTCCCTTGCCTCACCTACAAAACCAAAGGCAAGAAGAAACCTAGATGCCATAGGTAATCCGGAAGAGTTCTGGAGGTTCCCAGCCAGGGCGCCCAGCCAGCTTCAGACAGACCTGACCCAAGGAGTCCTGCCCAGTGCACGAAGTGGGTGTGCAGCATCACGGCCTCAGGCGGAGCTAGGACGTGAGAAGCCAGGCATCAGACAGACCCAGGCCATTCTGACACTGCTGCATGCTAGCTCCATGGCCTTGAACTCAGCTCGTTTCCTGCAGGGGCATTGGCTTCTTCATTGGTCAACCGGGATCATAATCTCTGTGCTGGCTCCCTCACAAGGTTACTTCAAGGGACTTGAAGGAATGAGGGAGAATGTTTTTTTGTCCAAATGATGTGTAAACTGTAAGAAGCTATAAACTAACATGAGATTATTCTCCCCATCCATTGGCCAAAGGGGTGGATAAAGCATCAAGCCTCAACATGTCCTGGCCTGCAGAAGACATTAGAGAGTGTCCTATGAATCACCCGGGAAACCTGTCACCTCGCTCCACATCCGCAGCTCTCAAAGGGGAACGAGAGCGGAAGTGGAGGTTCTGGTGGCAGTTGGGGTCACGCAGGGCATTTGCTGTTTCTACACACTGGAACGGAACTAGTGGGGGGCTAGCGGGAGCATTCTGTGCCCCCAGACCAGCCTGGACCACTGTGGCCTGTGTGGAGTCCACTGTTCCAGTGTTCCTTCCCCAGCCTAGAAACCAGTTCACCTCAGATGGCCAGGGCCAACTAGGAGCTGTGCCATAAGAGTCACGTGTCTTCAAAGGCTCTGTCCTCCATCCCCCTTCAGCACGGGCATCCGCATGTTCGGATTTCGATTGCATTGATCCCAAACCACTACGTACATTGACAAATAAAGCAAGGAATCTGAGGCCTCCAGCCGGTGGAACTGGAGAAATGTCTGTCATCTTGCTCATCACTTACCTGCAGCTGATGGGGGCTTCAAGAGCACAAGGCTCATGGTCCCACCAGGACAGTGCTATTTCCGCAGCTGCTGCTGGCCGACATCACACAGGGACTCGGCATGGGTTTCATTCATGTCGTCAGAGACTGCATACAATGGACAAGTGGTTGTGCTAAGATGAGCATTTAAGAATTCCTTTGCAAGCCACGTTTGTGATGTACGTTCCCAACACTGAGTTATTTCACACTATCTGCCTATTGCAGCGCATTGATATTTTAAATAATATCTGCTTCTGAAGAGAGAAAAGAAAAACATGTGAGAGTTATAACAGCCCTTATAACCCATTTATCAGGGTGGTACGGTTATAAATAATAATTCTCCAATTAATTAGTAACCTTAGCCATTATATAAACACAAATCACACTGAGTTAGCATCTTCTAATTTGCATGTCTTATACCACTTTTATTATCTATAATGACTGATGTCATTGAAATGAATTTATTAATGCCGACTCCAAAAGACAAAGGTACGTTATTTTGCTTTTCCTCAGGTTTCTTAATAAGATGAAGGTTGAAATGCATGTTTTCATTCTGCTCCAGGCATTGTATCCACTTGGAGTGGGGCAGGGTTCTCTTTCTGGAAGTGCATCAGGAAGTCAAATCTTTTGACTGGGTGAGCACACTCGGAGGATCAGCTCCGAACACCATTGTGGGAAGGACCCACCGCAAAAGGAAAGGAGTGGCGATCATATCCCGTTCACCCTTACACCCAACCATGCTTGTCATTCCCTTGCTATTGACATGTAACTGGGGCTTTCTTCCTCTCTTGTTTGCTGCTGTTGCCGCTACTGCTGATATCAGGAAATGTGCCTTGGGCCAATATCAGCCTCAGGATAGCAAATATGTAGCAGAATCCACTGGGAACCAAGAGACTGGCACTCTCCCCCCAAATCTGCCCCCAGCTCAGTGTGTCCCTTCTCTCTATGGGCCCCCAGTCTGTTCTGCTATCGAGTGAGAGGGATGGATGAGACATTCTCCAAGTCCCACTCTGAAAACTTCCATGTGGAATGCTAGGAGTTTGGATTTGCTTCTGAGGATGAATCCTATGGGACCAAGAGTACCATACGGTTCACGATTGGGTATGGCTTGGGGCCACTTAATCTCCTGAGGATTTTCCAGATTAGAAACAAGTGAGGGCCACTTTTGCCTTCTTGGGGTTTCACAATAAACTATACGCCTGCTCAGCGGCCACTGTGCTTCTTCGGGTTTGGAAAGAAGGAGCTGAGGGCATCTACCAGTCTCTTTGTTGCTCCCTTCTGCATAATAGGAAGAGCTCTGGTGCTGGCAGGCCTGGATTTGCTTACTAGCTTGTCCAGTTACTAGCTGTGTGGTCTTTGGCAAGCTTACTTCAGCTACCTGAGCCTCAGTGTCTGGGAAGCTGGATCCAGCTACACACCCTCTGAGGAGCCTTCCTTGCCCACCCCCAACATCAAACTCATACACTCCCTCCCTCCAGTTGAGTCCAGCTGCGTTCCAGCACTGTTCTCATCTCTTCGGAGAAGTACTGTGAGGATTGAGGTAATTTATGTCAAGTACTCAGTCCCTGGCACAAAGTAGTTGCTCAATAAACAAGGCACTCTTACTCCTATTATCTCTCATTAGTGGTTTACTTTGTCAGTCATCGAAGCCACCAATCTTACCTAATTCACAAAACACACACTTTTACATTTATTTGCATTCATTCATGCATCAAATATTTAAACGATACCTACCAAATGCCAGGCACTGTTTAGGAACTAGAGACACAGCACAAAACAAAACAGTCCAAAGCTCTGCCCTCATGGAATTTATATTCTACTGGGTGGAGCTACACAGTAAATGACGTAAGGATATAATGACAAAATATGTTTCAAGATGATATGTGCTATGGAGAGAAATCAAGGAAGAGTGCTAGAGAGGGATGGGGTGGAGTCGCAATGGGTGGTCAGGGAAGGCCTTGCTGAGAACTGGCATCTGGGCAAAGACCTAAAGGAAATGAAGCCATGAGCCCTGCAGAAGCTTAGGGGAAGAGCATTCCAGGAAGAAGAATAGCACATGCAACGGCCCCGGGGCAGGCATGTACCTATGTACCTGGTGTGCCTAGAAACAGTAAAGAAGATAGTTCAGTTGCAGCAGAGTAAGTAAGGATAAGGATGTTAGCAGAGGAGGTCTGTGTGTTCACTTGGAATCATTGTACAAGAGATGGTGGGCCACTGGAAAGACTTGGGCTATGACTCTGAGTTGGGAGCCACTGGGAGATTCTGAGCAAAGGAGAAACCTGATCTGATTTCTGTCATAATAGGGTCACACTGCGGTTACTGGGGAGAAATGACTGTGGGGTGCAGGTGAGAATGGTGATGGCTTGGACTATGGTGGTGAGGGTGGTGACTAGTGGATGGATTAGAGACATATTTTGAAGGGAATGCAAATAACATTTGCTGATGGGTTCACTGAATGCAGATAGGAAAAAAAATACGGAAGTCAAGAATGATTCCAAGATTTTTAACCTGAGCACTTGAAAAAGAATGCTGTTGCTATTAACTGCCTAATTCATTATAATTATTATCAACAACCTGATAACAATGAGATCATATGGAAATATTGGAATAATCTTTTCCAACAAGTGGACCAGGAGAATGTTAGTCACTTGCTGTCTTTCTAATACTAATATTGAAGGGGAAATGTGCAAAATACATAAGGATGTTTCTCTTAAGCCAGCAGCTCTGAGTTTGGACGTTCCTCAGAATCACCTATGAAGCTTATTAAGAAATCCAGATAAGTGATCACCCCCTGAGACCTATGATCCTGAGACTCTCTGCTTTAAGCACACACGCCATGTTGTCACTGTTAGGTTTTTACACCATTGAGTCTGTCAAATGCCTGGTTTGTGGCCCCTCACTAACAAGCTCTTAGAATAAAATAGCTGATTGTTTTAAATAAAATGTTCTCCTTCTCTGGGATGTCTGTACTCAGCAGCTCCTGTTCAGCACCAAAGCAAATTGGCCACAGCTGATCTTATCAAGGGAGGAGGGGTTAGGAGGTTGATTGACTCACTCACATGACCTTTCACTCACTGAACATACTGCTGATTGGCCTCAGTGAGAGAGATGGATTCATAAATCCCCAGCGTCATCTATAGCTACACGATTCTCTGATACTCTGATTCTGCTCTGTCATTATGAAAGCATTAATAGAGGAAGGCCATTAGAACGGCGTTATTTACTAAACCAGAAGCCTAACTGACGGTGATGGATATTTTATTTAAATTAAGTATGGGGATTAATCCCCAACCCCTGCAGGATAGCATAGTAGCAAGAGACCACAGCTTTTGGAACGAGATCCTTAAGCAAGTTGCTTCACTGCCTAAACCTCCGTTTTCTCACCTGTCAAATAGTATCCAGTGGGTTTTCCTGGCAGAGGACCTGGCACGCTGTAGGAGCCTAATAGTCATCGTCATCATCACCATTGATATTAACTGAAGAATAATTCTTAAGCAGTACGCATTTTCAACTGTCATTACAGAAGGCTGCAAATAATTTTGTGAAAGCATATGTTTAAAGATTTTGGTACTTGTCCTCCAATAGATCTTTCTGAAAATACACATATGGATGAACGATTGGCAGAAATAGAGCAGAACTTTTCAAAATGTGTTCCGGCAAAACAAATAGAAAAACAACCAAAAGGCGATATTGTTGCTTCCTAGCCATTCACTGGCTGTTAGGTCTCAGACAAGTCACATATTAAGAACTCAATAACATTACGGGCGCCTGGGTGGTGCAGTCGGTTGAGTGTTAGACTGTTGGTTTCTGCTCAGGTCATGATCTCAGTATCGTGAGATCGAGCCCTGCTTTGGGCTCCACGCTCAGCACGGAGTCTGCTTGAGATTCTCTCTCTGCCCCTCCCCCCACTCATACTCCCTCTCTCTCTCAAATAAATAAATAAATGAATAAATGAATAAAATTTTCTTTTTAAAAAAGAACTCAATAACATTAAATATTATTAGTATTACCATGACTACATGCAATGTGAATATTAATGGTGATAAAAAAAGATTTTGGTAGAAGAATGTTGAACAAAAGAAGATGTATATGCTCCACCTCCTAATAACTTTTGTAGGTCTTACACTCAGGCATCAAAGTCAGAGGAGAGAGGAACTGATTTTGAAATTAGATTTATATGAGACTTCCTCTTTATAAGCTGCAGATTGTTGGGGCGCCTGGGTGGCTCAGTCGTTAGGCGTCTGCCTTCGGCTCAGGTCATGATCCCAGGGTCCTGGAATCGAGCCCTGCATCGGGCTCCCTGCTCCACGGGGAGCCTGCTTCTCCCTCTCCCACTCCTCCTGCTTATGTTCCCTCTCCCACTGTGTCTCTCTCTGTCAAATAAATAAATTTTAAAAAAATTATTATAAGCTGCAGATTGTTGATAGGCTAACAATAAGCTAAAATTTTCTGTCATTAGAAACTATATATATATATTCCATGTATATATAGGGAATCTGTTCATTCTCATGTACTTCCAAGCTCAAATTTCATATTCCTACCATCCTCCCGTACCTCAGTAGCTCATTTTCAGAGGTAATGCTATTGGTGCTCTTTGCTCTCGGGGACAAGGTAAGTCCATATCACCTCATCCCAGACCTTCCTGCAACTCTCTCCACCCCCCTCTTCCAACTCTGTGATCTTCAGTTTCAGGTAAAGACACAACTCCCCCAACCATGTGATCTTTAGTGTCAGGTGAACTCACCTCCCCCTAGAGGCGGGAAAGGAGACGAGAACTTTGCGCAAGCACAGAGCCCCAGCTCTGCGACCGCCACATAATCATGAAGCTTGCCTGCAATTTGACTATTTCACAATAATTGCCATGTTTTCAATAAGAATGATAAAAAGGCAGATACAAAGGCAAATATCAAGGCCTCTGGCTGACAAAAGCAGATTTCAGAGAGAAATGAGAAAATAGCAACTGACTTCAGCAATAAAGAGAGTATATTTTATACTCCAGGTTTTTTTTTTTTTTTTCGTTTTGTAAAATCATGACTTTCTAGTAAATGACATCCCAGAAGATATTTATCAAAGAGGGAAAGCTGTGGAAAGGAGCACCTTGCATTCGCTTTAATATTTCGCCTTTTCTTTTGACATTTTCTTGCCTAGAGATCTAATTCCATTAAATATGTACCTTTTTTTTTGGCTGGAAGTCTTCTTCATGTATCTTTCAGATAAATCTTAAAAGTACATAAGGTATGTAGGGCAGCTTTTTTTAAGTGCAAATGAGACACACAGTAGAATATTGTCTATGAGGGTTTCCAAATTATTTATATTCCTGCAGAGCTTTACGTTGCACTGCCTGTGATAATGGTAAGAGGAAAGGTAAGATTCCACTGTGCCTTCTGTGGAGCACTGTCAAACCACATTAGTCATATTTAATGTCTGACAGGCAGGGACTTTCTTTGGCTGATCGCTACTTTGGTTGGCTTTATTAAGCATTGTCATGACTGTAACTTTGCCTGATGGACAAGGTAAATAGGAGTGTGACAAAGCATCAAGTTAGCAGTGAGCTGGGTAATATTCCATTGTGCCTTTGTAAATGGGCGTGGGTTGACTATTCTGCTTCACCATTAGACTTCTCTAGAACCTTGCTTGGAGCGAAAGTGCTTGCTAAATTGGAAGGATTATATTCCAGATTCTAGAAACACTGTGGCGGGAATTCGGATATTTTGGAGTAGACTCTTCAAGCCTAAAAGCTTTTTAAAATTTACTTATTCTTATTTCTTATTTTTTAATTTTAATTCCAGTATTATTATTAACACACCATGTTATATTAGTTTCAGGTGCACAATATAGTGATTCAACAATTCCATGCATCACCCGGTGCTCATCACAACAAGTGCACTTCTTAATCTCCATCGCCTGTCTCACCCATCCCCCACCCCCTCCCATCTGGTAACCATCAGTTTATTCTCTAGAGTTAAGAGTCTGTTTCTTCAGTTCATCACCCCCCAAAATCCCTTATAGTTAACCCCTTAGTAGTAGACTCCTCTATACATCCCAGCCTCTGGAAACCATCGATCTACTCTCCATCACAGGAGTTTTATCTGTCAGAGTGTCATATAAATGGACTCATACGGTATGTATCCTTTTGAGTCTGGTTTCTTTCATCCATGTTGTATGTGTCAGTAGTTTGTTCCTTGTTTTCTGCTGAGTAGTATTCCATTTGGGATGTACCACCATTTATCTTGTTGGAGGAGATTTGGGTGATATCCAGTTTAGGGCCATTATGAATAAAATGCTATAAATATTCAAAACAGAAAGAGTCTGTTTCTTGGTTAGTCTCTTTTTTTCTCTTTGCTTATTTGTTTTGCTTCTTAAATTCCACATGAGTGACATCATGTGGTGTTTGTCTTTCTCTGACTTATTTCGCTTACCATTATACTCTCTACTCCATCCATGTTGTTGCAAATGGTAAGATTTCATTCCTTTTTATGGCTGAGTAATATTACAGTGTGTATATATGCCACATCATCTTGATCTATTCATCAATCTATGGACACTTGGGCTGCTTCCATATCTTGGTTGTTGTAAGTAACGCTGCTATAAACGTAGGGCGCATGTATCCCTATAAATTAGTGTTCTTGTATTCTCTGGGTACATACCAAGTAGTGTGATTGCTGGACTGTAAGGTTGTTCTGTTTTTAACTTTTTGAGGAACCTCCATACTGTTTTCCACAGTGGCTGCACCAGCAAACTTAAAATCTTGCATCTTTATTTCTTCTCTTTATTTTTCGTTCCCTACATCTTCAACCATTTCCTGCATTCATAGGAAAGCAAACTCTCACCATAAAGATTCACAAACACAGGATTTAGAATGTCACCTTTTATGGGTAATCATTGTGGTGGGGTCAGGGGGGCTGCAGTTGGGGGGACCCAGAGTTGGAGTAATCTATATTTGTTTTCTGCTCTGCAACAGAACTCCTGCTTCATTACTGTTTTCTGGATGTTATCTTTATAGCAGGTAAGACCTCAGTAAAACAAGAGAAAATGCAAAGTCCTTGAATAATTAAAGTTCATCATAGCACCGAGAAACTACTGCAGGGCTAGAATATTCAGGTTGGCGTGTGACATTATTCAGAAGCTCAGGCCTGCAGTGCAGGCTCTAGCCTCCTCAGGCAAGCCAGCAGAATTCATGGCTGCCACTGGCCTGTGGCCCTGTGGGACAGGAGAGGAGACCACAGTGAAGAGTAGCTTTTCCTTTGCATTCTGAAAGCAGGAAACAAGTCTCTGTGATCATAAGATTCTCTGCTTTCAGTTGACCCATCTGAAGGCAATGAGACTGAAAGCAGATCCTACATGTTCTCACTACACCCACACGTGTGCATGCAA
Organism: Neomonachus schauinslandi; assembly: GCF_002201575.2. Lineage (NCBI taxonomy): Eukaryota > Metazoa > Chordata > Mammalia > Carnivora > Phocidae > Neomonachus > Neomonachus schauinslandi. The sequence goes on along the minus strand of NC_058419.1, from coordinate 5,274,813 downwards.
GCGCACACACACACACAGATTGTAATTACACAAGGTGACAGAGGGGTTCACCAGCCCTATTGTGGTAATCATTTCACAATATACAAGTGTATCAAGTCATCACGTGGTACATCTTAAACTCACACAATGTGATATGTCAATTATATCTCGATAAAGGCTAGGGAACAAAATAAAGACAGTGAGACTAGACATTAGAAAGACAAATGTGAGAGCCCAGAGCAAAAGAAAGGGGACGAAGGGGAAAAATCTAGTCCTAAACGTAAATAAACCATGTCCCCAATCCACCTTCACCAGTTGGTTCATCAGAGATATCTTTCCACGGGAAGAGCTCGTTCTTCTTTTCTTTGGATCATTGGATAATTGCCATAGCTTGACTCAACCAATTTTCCTATCACTGAAGACAAGGATGTGTTGAAGTTACTACACAGTGGAGGAGATGGTGGGAATGAAAGGAGAGCACAGAATCTGTTGCTTTTGCAAAATTGTCATCGAAAGGATAGCCAGAACATAAATGATACTGTTTTGGCTTCAAAAGGGTAAGCAGGTGTCTTCGAAGTCCCAAATGAGCTGTGTACAAGCTTGTACAAACAAGCGCAGAATCAGGCCTGTTTGTTATTCACACAAACAGAGTTTAAACCATCTGAATTCCACAGTTCCCAGAATTCAGATGGTGCACAATGGTCCATAATGAGCAGCACCTGTGCTTACCTCAATTACCAGACAGTTCTGAACAACGGCAGAAAGGGCTTACTAGAATTTTTTTTCAATAATAGATTTAGTTACGTCTTTCATAATTGGATTCAAAAGCTCAAAATTTCATTTTGCAACTTGTTCATAAAATTTGTATGAAAAAGTCTGGCATTTATTCAAAAGAAATAGTCTGTGAAGGAAAAATTGCAAAACAGCCAACCGCTGGTAACTAAGCAGCCAAATTATAGTCCAAGCGCTTGGCAAATACACCATCTTTTTATTATTTCAGTAATTGAATTTCTGTTAAAGCGTGGAGCATAATTTAACATGAGGAATTTATTTATAATACAATAGTGTTTCAGTAATAAATGCATTATTATTGTCACTTTTAATGGAGTCTTATGTATTCCCTCGGAGACTACGTGGCAGACTTTGAGACAGCCACTGCACCAGTGTTGTTTGTAGACAATTGAATTAATTGGAGACAGGGTCATTAACTCGACCTGAATACCTCTGATTGCTTCTGTAAATAAGGTTAGAGAGCAAATGGCTAATCTTCATCGTCATTATAGATTCCTCTTACATTTTCACACTGCCTTGTATGTTAAGATCATTTTGCTAAGCAGCTTTTCAGACTCTCCTCATATTTACAGTATTGTCTTGCGTGGCACATAACCATAATTGTATCAGACTTATATTACATTCTCCATACCTTTATAAAACACGATACTAGAACCTATGTTGAATCACAACTCATAAAAACCATCAGACCAATAAATGAATAAACCACAGCGTATAAGCCATCGTATTAAAGGAAAGTAAAATCGCAGAGCAAAAGTTGCTTTGGTCTCCTCTTGCAGATCCGTGTACAATTTGGAAACACAATTAACACAGGATGGGCTCCCGAAGATGCAGTCTCTAAAGAAAGAGCACAGCAAGGGAAGCTTTGATTAAAATCTCTGTATGTTCCAGTTGAGGCTGTGCCCTTTCTTACCCTTCTGTGGCAACGTTAATAACATGCAGATTATAGGAAGTTGAGTTCTTTTTCCCTGTTCATTCTGAAATGGAGTTAACTAAGAACTGTTTGAAATATAACTATTAAAAACTTTTAAATATTTGACTTGTTATTTTTCATAGATTAGAGGCATATGAGATTTGTGGGGGGGCTTGGGGAAAAAAATTCTACCCTTCTAATGACTCAAATAATTCAAAAAGACATATACTGGAAACATTTCTAAAAATGGTCTTTCTCAAGTCATTTAAAAATATAATTCAGAAAGAAAAGACCATTAAAAATGGACAATATTATGTTGAATAATGAGACTTTTACAAGATACCAGAATGAGGCAGAGGAAGAGGAAAAAGGAAAGAAAAGTAATTCTGTGTTTTATTATTTTTCTTGACAAGATAAAAAAAATTACTGAAAATATCAAAGAGATCATCGGTACTAGATCTGTACTACTACATCATTTATGCTACTAGAAAAGTGGGTTAATTCTGTAATACGCCATAGCTCCAACACCAGGAATTTATCATTGTCCAGCCACCAACTGGAAGCCTATCAGTTTTTTCCAGCTCTACAGAGGTAGGACTGACAAATAAAAATTGTATAGATTTCAGATGTACACTGTGTCATTTTTATAGGCATATACATTGCAGAATGATTACCACAATCAAGCGAATTGACACATCCAGTACCTCACAAGATCACCTTCTCTGTGGTGAAAACACTTGATACCTACTCTCTTAGCAAATTTCAAGTATATACTACATTATTATGAACTATGGTCACCAGGCTGTACGTTAGATCCCCACAACTTATTTATCTTACAACTGAAAATTTGTACCCTTTGACCAACATATCTCTTTTCCTCCCAACCACCCAGCCCCTGGTAACCACCATTTTTCTCTCTGCTACTGAATTGGACTTTCTCTTTTCTTTTCTTTTTTTTTTTTTTTTTTTTTTAGATTCCACATGTAAGTGAGCCCATGCAGTATTTTTCGTTGTGTCTGGCTTATTTCACTTAGCATAATGTCTTCCAAGTTCATCCATGTTGTCTCAAATAGCAGGATTTCCTTCTTTCTTAAGGCTGAATAATACTCCATTGTAAATATGTAGACTGCATTTTCTTTATCCATTCATCTGTTGGCAAACACTGAAGTTGTTACCATGTATTGGAAGCCTGTCAGTGTTCACGAGTTTCATGGCTAACCGAAAGAGTTCACATTTCCCTTGGCTACTTAATGAGTCTTGTCCAACAGATAGAAAAATAACCACCATTTCAGTTCTTTTGGACCTTTTTTGCCTTTATATGTTATTTGTAAAACTAACGTATGATGAGACTTGAGTAATAGTTGGTCCTCGTACATGTGAGTGTACATTTGTGTCTCCTCTTAAAACATGACTTGAACCCAAATAGGGGTTAATGCCAACAATGTATCTTCTCTGTTAAATGTCGAATGCCCAGTGTGTACTACATAAGTCAACATTTCTGTCCTTAGCCAGCTAATAGCGACATTATTTTTAAAATTAATATTATGTACCTCACTTGAAGGATGATACTGCTCCCAATATTGCTTTACTTCTTAGCCAGCCATCTTAACTGATGCCGAAACTATTTTACTTCTCTTGGTATTAGCCATCTTGGACTTTAGCTAATAGATGTATATACACATATACTGTCACTCACGAGGCACGTGCACATGCTCACACACCTACACACACACATTCTCTCTCATTCAAACACCTTGAATTGGGGCATAGCTGTCTGAAATAATATATTGAAACATAATTACTGTCAAAGGGAACATATTAACATATAACTTTTCTGGAAAATATTTCTTCCAACATTATTTGTTTTGTTTTGTTTTGTTTTTTGCCCACATTTCCAGTTGACAGAGTCATGTACCCAGATCTTGTTGTGATGAAGCTAGAGCAGTGTAGACTCCTGGAAACTGCAATGGAATTGGAGATACCATTGACACCATCAGGCTAGAAAACATAGTCACATCTCACTAAAAGTACTTGTCTCATGTGCTTTGCTAGTGAGCATATCTTTCTTGTTCTGCATGTTTAACGCCCCTAAGTTGTGAATGCTTTGTCTTCACTGTAACTCCGTAAGATGGACCTTTGTTTGGGCTCAGCCAGGGAGGGGGGGCCCTGTATACTTGTGACTTGCTATGGACATAACTCTCAGGACAGGCACGTTCCCAGGTTTTTCTGCTGACCACAAATGTTATTTGCTTAGCCTCACAAGGCATTTTTAATTGTCTGTTTTTAAAGTCCTTTTTATTCTAAATTCTGCCTTCTTTGGAACTGCTGAATTTCCCAAATTCTCTGCATGACAAATTTCTCCACATGACAGATTCCTCTTAATGACAAAACCGAACACCCTGACCTTATTACTACCAGCCTGTTTGTCATTATCACAGATCCTGCCAGTTCTTGGAGAAATGCCTAAGTTTGTTTCCATTTCTTTCTAGGTCAGCTTTTAAGTGGCTCTGTGTTCATTTGTGACACGGGATTGCCATTCTTGTTGCTATTGATCTAGATTCAAATGTAAGCCCTGCCATTCCATATACAGGGGTCAGTGTTGATGAAGGCTCCCTGTGTTCAGCTATCTTATTCCTGGTGGCTTGACCAGACTTTTGTCTAAAGCAAGTTGGGTGCAAGATGAGGCAAGTGTGGCCCCCTCTCCTCTCATTTGCACTTGACCTCCCTTAATTTAGCATTGATGAGAAGGGAGGCTGTTAGCTGGTAGGCAAGATCTTGGGGCAGATAGCATTATAGGATTAAGAAGATCCAGTGTTTCCTTTGCTGTCATTCAGAATAACAGGCATAGGAAACTCTTTTTAGAATAGCTGGGCTTTTTGACTTAGAGGGCTTCTGTATAGAAGATTTCTGATGTCATCTTTAAATATGACATTGAGAGTCTTAGGCAAAGAATGGGAGTGAATTCTTGTGGAAACTGTCATTTTTTTCCCCCCTGCCTGTTTATTAATGGTCTTTGTGATTTATAGTAAACGCTAGGGAGGATTTTCAGGCCCATTTATCATGGGAAGGGAACACCTTCTTGTTCTTAATGTGAGTGTGTCATAATTAGCAAGGCATGTGGGCTAGGAGATTTAGTTCTATCTTTTGTGAATGTCCTTCAACCTCATATTTAATCCCAAATTGATTGAATATTTTTTCTTCCATGAGGAAATTAATTATGCCACTAGAAAAACCATCAAGTAGAAAGGGAGTTAATATCAAGCACAATGTAGACTGGGCTGGTTAATGTATCAAAATGATATGACAAGAGTAGCTCACATTTCACACAAATCGGAATAATGGAATCATCATTTTAATTAAAAATAGGAAGGTCTGTGTGTATGTGTAGCACACATTTTCAGTAAGAGCCACACCATTTATTTCTCATGTTCATGCATGTATGTGCACTCTGCAACCCATTGACAGCTGTTGCTCTAAATGCCGATTATATTAAAAATGGCCATCCCGAGAAGTTGCGTTTTTGCCATGGAACTGAAGCTGAAGAAAGAGGCAGGCGCTGTCATGGGCTAGCATCCATCCAACCGGTTGAAAGATTATAAATCCATCACCAGGCAACCTATTTGCTTAATTGTTTTCATCAAATTAACTTACAATTCAGGAAGTTTTGGTGTTGCCCAGGCCTGCCTACGTTTTGACTTCTGTTGAGAGTCAGCGATACATAGACATTTTGTAGTTAAGTATTGTTCTTTACCAGGTGACCTCGTCTGTGCGGATTTTCTACTCCTTATGAGGCCATTTGGAATATTTTTTCATAACAAGAAAATCACATACAAGTTATTATGCTCGGCACCTTAGGATATACAAAATGACTGTAAAGTCTGGCACCTGCCCTCACGAAATGGACAATTATGTTGCATAGGCAGGAGGTTAGCCCAGTGAAATACTTTGAGAATAATTAAGTAATAAACGGTGATGCAGTTAGTGCAAAGAAATCAGAACAGGGGGGTATCAATGAGAATTAAAGTCATTGGAAAAGACCTTATGTTATTTGAATTTGAGCTTAAAAGATAAAGATTTAAACAAGCAGAAGAGATGGGGGAGGAAAGTGTCATTCTAGACAGAATAAACAGGCTAAGCAAAGGTGTGGGGGCAGTTCGGGAAGAGGGAGGAGACAAAAGTCGCAGATGTGCTGGAAAGAGAGGGGAAATCCAAACTGGCACTAAGGTAGGGTGGTGACGGAGAAAGATCTCGGCAAATCCCGTAGAGAAGAGCACATCTACCCGTGAGGGAGTCATTGTGAATTCTGAAACCAAGAGATCTCATGTTGTACATGGTCACTGGGACCAAGTACAAAAGAAGTCAAAGCTTTTAGTCCAACAGGGAGCGAGGTCAAGGAGAGGAAGGGAAGGACACCTGATTTGCAATGGGAAGTGGGCAGGACAGGGGTTGGTGGTCTCAATTGAAAGCAGTCTCTGTAGATCAAAGAGTTACAAAGCCTGATTACTGGGCTTATAGAAGTTTCTAGTGGTGAGGAAGCAGAACCAGCATGCATTGACCACATCTTTAAGAAGTGTCTGTGATGGAGGAAGTTCAGCGACTGTTTTCTGGTTTGGAACCTGCAGCCTCATCCCACCGAGCAGGGCTGTCTGAGCTGCTTCTGTTCCTCGTGGTATGTGTTACGTTACTGCCTCTTCTTCAAGGTAGGGTGACATACTGCAGGCTGCGAGCTGTAATTTTTGCCATTCCCCTGAGTCTTTTACTGCTGATGTTTGTAATATATTTCAGGCCCTATTATGAAGACACATTTAATAAGGAAACTGAGTTTTATTTTAGAAATTATGGATGTGACATTGAATGCCATTCATCGATCTCCCTGCCATCCCACATACAGGAAGGTTTTTTTTTTAAGGTATTACTTTTATAATTTAAAAAAACCTTTATTTTAAAAGCACACATATCAGTACTCATAAATCTATGAGGATATTATTGGAAGAATCGTAAGAAACATTAACCATGGAAAACGTTGGAAAACAAGGTGATGGGACAGTAGAGAGTCCGAAGATCTACTTTTCCCTGTGTCCCTTTCAGTAACTTTTGAATTCAGTAACATGTTAATCATCTATTTAAAAACAAATACAATTTTTGAAAAGACACAATGATATGAAACATAAAGGGCATCTAAATTTCCCCTAGTTAATCCTCACAAACTATTCATGTATGTGGAAGAGTTATCCGCCGTGAGCTGTAAATCTCCTCCTCCGGACTCCGTGAGATTTGTCATTTGAGTCAAATGCAGCACGGTTTTGCTAGCATAGAGCACTGATGGCCTTCAGTGTTTTCAGCATCACATTCTTGCAGACTATCTCATTCAGCCACTTGAAGAAAGCATTTGGAATTAATTCTGTGTCCCCGCTGCCTTTCGGTATGATGATGAGGGTGAGTTTTGTAGTGGATCCCCGATTGCTTTCATTTCCTCGAGCCGACTTGGCATTGCCAAAATAGTCACAGTAGCCTGGTGAAACCGCCCCTCAGACCCCAAGTGCACGACTCTGGCTTAGAGGCTCTGGAGCTTCATGGCCAAGGTGGTGAGGATACCTGTTGTATCCAGCCCCCACTCACTGTTCTTAGGGCAACCAACTGAGGTCATGGGAGTGAAAATGCTAGAACATTATCAAGTGCTCTGCAGTTAAAAAATATTTTGGTCTTGTTGTTCCAATGATGACAGGATGCTATAGGCATAGCATCTTCCCTGAGATCTATAGAGAAGACTTATTTAGGGCATTATTCTAGGGTGTCTTAGGTTCACGAAGCATTTACAGAGTGAGTGAGTGAGTGAGTGAGTGAGTGTGTGTGTGTGTGTGTGTGTGTGTGTGGTTGTTAAAGCCTCTGGCCGTAGAAGCTTACCCTCTAAATCAAGTGTCTGTGATACATCAGGTAACAAATCAGACATGAAGGGGAGCAGACAATACTGAGAAGGAGATTGGCATTGAGAGACATCAAAGAAGAAATGTAGTCTAGGGAGAGATTGGAAGAGGGATGCCCACTTCCAAATCAAGAGGCAGCTCTAAGCACAATGGGCAGCAGGAAGAAGCCATCAAGCAAGGAAAAAGGCAGAGGCCTGTGTTGAGCCGCTCTGAGCCTATCTCCAGCCTGCTTTGTATTCTCCTAGCACCTTCAGCCCATCTACTGCCCAGGCTCTCGTGCCCATCTCCAGACCAGTTCTGTGCGTACAGTGAAGAGAGTCCTGCATGGAAGTGGCTTCCGGGTTTAAGGCACCCGGGCAAAGTACATACCCTCCTCCACGTCAGATTTGTGACTGATGGAACTCTTTGTTGGAAGGCTTAGACCTTGTTAGAGATTCCTGGCATCCGGCCCTCTCTGCATTCCTTATGAATGTGAATCATTCATTCTCTGCTCTGGTGGAGAGCAGGGCTCATGGGAGTCGGCGTTCACAGCCACTTACCTGCCTTCATTCTCTCCCTTGCTCCCATTTTTGTCAATGCACTTTAAAGGCAAAAGGGACAAAAATACTTGGCTGGCTATGATTTTTTGCCACATGTTTAGCTGTTTGATGGAAGCAGCTCTGACCGGTAGCAGAAAAGCCTGTGTGGCTTTTAATTATTTCCAGAAGACTTTAAATGCCACTGTATTCTCCCAAATGCAAAGCGTGATGCTCTCACGACATCACTGGCCCATGGTGCTGTCTCCCGTAGACGGTGCTAGACAAAAGCCAGGTGCCTTGGTTTGGGTTTGGTTTTTTCATTTCTTTGAAACTGCACGTTGAACTTTGTCCCCCAGTATCCTTAAAACTATTTTTCACCTTGACATTGTTTGGTACTAAGTCTCAGTATTCTGGAAGTAGTAAGAGTGTCCCACTGCTCAAAGCTGCCTTTGAGCCTCGCAGTGAGCCACAGGCAGGTAGCCTCGGGAACGTAGTAAGCTTCTCAGAAGGAATCTGATACAACCTCTTCAGCCACAATTGCCCAATTAGATTTAAAATGGCATAGGGTGGTCCAATTTGTGTGTTGCTAAAGGAAGACAGAATAATTATGGAAACATAAAACCCACAGTTGATCTCAAAAGTGTGTTTTTGCCCTCAGTTTCAAATTCACCAACTTATGTTTTGCCCCAGCAGCTTATGTCTGAATAGCCCATGTAGGTTTTAGCCTCGCTCCTCTCCACGTGGCCCACTGACCAGGAATATCAGCATCACCTGGCAGTGCGTTGGAAACGCAGGACTCGGGCTCCATCCAGGCCTAGCAAATCTGAGACTGCGTGTTAATGAGTCTCCCGCTGAGCTGTGTGTACACTAACATTTGAGAAGTCTCACCTAAATGCACTCACTCGGTCCTCTCATAGCCTATGTGATATAATAGACCCATTTTACAGATGAGGAATCAGAAACCCTATGTTAAGTGCTTAAGTATCCAAGGTGACACTCAAGAGATCATCTGACTTCCAATCCCATCTTCTTCCCACTAGATTAAAACTACCTCTTTAAAACTAGTAGGGGAGGGAGCTCTCCTCTGTTGACTAGATGGGTTTCTGCCTGGTTCATGAATCTTATTAGCCAATTAGATCTTTAAAATTAAAAAAAAAATACAGAAGAGGAAACATAGCCATTTAGATGTGTGAAATAGACTGAAAATGGAGACAGGCCACAGGCAGGAAAAGAAGACAAGGGCCTGGGGCTGGTCAGTCCCCAAAAGGCTAACCAAGGGACACCCAGGTGGCTCAGTCATTAAGTGTCTGACTCTTAGTTTCGGTCAGGTCAAGAGCTCAGGGTCGTGAGATCAAGCCCCGTGTTGGGCTCCATGCTGGGTAGAGCCTGCTTAAGATTCTCTCTCCCTCTCCCTTGCCCCTGCCCCTCCCGCTCTGTCTCTCTCTCTCTGTGAAATAAAAAATAAATAAATCATTAAAAAGAAAAAAAGGCTAACCAAACCATGACTGGTTGCAAATCAGATGTAATTGTGAAAAGCCATTGCCAAAATCACTCATCAGTATCACCTCAGAAAGGAAGTAGGTGTCAGGTAAGTTAGGACAAAAAGGCACTAACTGCTGGTGATCCAGACATGTGAGAAGCCGGTCAACTCCAGTTCTTCTGAAAGTTCCAAATGATCGACTTGCAGCTTCTCTGGCTCCCAGAGACCCTGTGATTACATTGGGGCCGCCCAGATTATCCAGGATCAAACCCCCATCTCAAATCCTGAATATATTCCTATCGGCAAAATCCCTTTTGCCACGTGAGGTACCGTATTCATAGGTTCTAGGGCTTAGGATGTGGACATCCTTGGGGAAGTCGTTCTTTTGCCAATCACGGATCTCTTTAGTCAGTCAGGACTTTAAACAATGTCACGTTCAGTAACTTGCCCATGAAAACGAGTGTGAGTGGATAGGTGTGCATCTCTTTATTACCCCTTGCAAATAAGTTGAGCAGATCCCATTTCAAACATCAGGATCAGACAAAGGGGCAGATATCCAGTGTGCACATGTTGGACAAAGATTATCTCCAGTGTAGCACAAATTACAACTGGATGGTGATTCGCTTATCTGCTCATCAACAGGGTTAGTGCATTAACACACAAGACACTTGATCCTGAGTTGCTGGTGATAATACGAAGCATTTTACTTCCAAACTGTGTTTGGGGGCCACCCCAGGGAGGAGGACATGCTGCTGGTAACACCCTCTCCCTCCTTTCTGCCCAATCCCTGTTTCCACAAGGACAACTCTGCCTTTATCTGCTTTATGTATTATGCTTCTTCGTGCACTTTCTATTGGATAAGGGGGCTAAATGGATTTCCTGGGGGTGGGTAGGATACATGTCAGAACTACTGATTCAGACTAAAAATGGATTCCTCCTACCCCCTGGCTGGGATAGGTCCAGGGTTCAGAGTATCTGCCTCCAGTGGCCTAGCATGGTGAGGCAGATCTTTATTCCAATTCTAGAACCCAGAGTTCAGAGAGGAGACTGAGGAAGAGAGGTAAAATCAGCAATAAATGTTGATTTCTTTGCCCCAGGGCCATCCCTTACAACTTAATGATGACTTCAGATATGGAAGCATCTCAAATTATCTGGTAGACACACATTTGATCCCTATAAAACTGGAAAAGGGTCATGTTGATGAAATTCATACAAGTCTCAACTAAAGACAAGGGTTTAATACAGGACTCCCCATCAAACATCTCCTGCTACATGCCTTTGGCACATCCTGGTCATGTGCTAAATATGTTGCCATGATCAATACGTCGGGGCTTGCTTGTCGGACCCTTCCCGCGTACTTGTCCCACCACAAAGTTGTCATCCGTTCTGGAGCCTTTCTTTTTTGATGCCCACACAGCTTGATTGAGCAGAGTGGCCAATTCATCATCCCTGTTTATCTCCTGAGAAAGGAATTTACAGTTAAATTAGGATTAGAATCAGCACTGATGCAGATGTTTGGCTCTCTGGAGGCTGTTAATCTGAATTAGTGAAAAGTCTGATTTATAAAATAGCCCTACAGAAATTCAGCCTTAATCCTCTGAGGCTCACACAAGAGCTCTGTGACTGATAAAGTGTTGCCAAGAGCAGGTCATTGCAGAGCTGCCTTAAGGAGCAGACTGGATTGTACAGACATGTCCCCACATGCTCCCTCTAGGGTCCTAAAAAGTCCCCCTCACAATCCTTTATACACTGTACATAAAGATCAAAATCTTTGAGGTGGAAAATACATTAAAGATCATCCAACCCCACTTGGGACCCACAGTAGGAATCTGTCTACCATGTTCTCTGTTGCTGGCTACCTGGTCATCTAAAGGCATTGAGCTCACTGGCCTACAAAGCCTTGGCTTCCTTCTGGGGCCAGATGTAGACTTTTTTTGAGAGAGGGCAAAGGAGGGAGGGGCAGGGGGAGAGGGAGAGAGAGAATCTTAAGCAGGCTCCATGCCCAGGGCGGAGCTCGATACAGGCTTGATTTCACCATCTTTCGATTGTGACCTGAGCCAAAGTCAAGAGACACGTGCATAACTAACTAAGCCACCCAGGGGCCCCAGCTGTAGATTTTTAAATCTTTCCTGATGTTGAGGTAAGATCTTCCCGACTAGATCTCTAGCTCGTTGGTCCCAGTTTTACCTTGGGAGGTGAAGCCCTCAGAACAAGCCCACCCCCTTTCACATAGGACAGACCTTCTGGGTTTTTGAAGACCGTCATCATCTGAACCTCCTCCCTCCCTGCCCCAGAATCTTCTCCAGGCAGAGTCGTCCCAGTTCCTTCATACGGCTTTCCGACACTCTTACCTTCTAGTATCACAAACTGAGCCCCTTTATTGCAGAAGAGGCCCGGTCAATGTAAGCATAGAGGGACTGTTATGTCTAGAGATTAGGGTGCCTGGACTACCACTCAAAACCCACCTTTCTCCCCTGGTATGCTGAAGCCTTCCCCACCAGGGCTAATCCTGCCCAGACAAGGCATCGTAAATGCCTCCCAAACTTCTCTCCCACTGGCCTGCTCTTGGATCCCCTTCCTAGTCCTGGATTTCCCCGCTAGGGTCTTTGACTTGCTAAGCCGGCTCCTTTGCCTTCCGTCTGGCCCCTGACCATGAGGACCTCCTAATTGGGGTTGGGGTTAAAACGAGCTTTCACTACTCACTGCAGACAGCTCACGCTGATGAACACAATAGCGGAATCGGATCTCTGAAAAGGTTGAGCCACTGACTTCAAAGTTCCTACAAATGTGGGTCCTTTGAGGAGTTTTATTACATTGGGGTGAAGTCATACAGTACAACTGTAATATTTACAGACTATGGAGTAGATGGTTTAATATGTCAAATGTTAATGATTTTTAATATAACACATTATTTTTGTTGTAACCACTAGCATTCTTTTAAAAAGCAGTTGATTAAAATATGAGAGGAAATGGTGCATGGGAAATAATTCTAATACAGTTTGGTGAACGAAGAATGTGTAAATTGCACATTACTCCCTCATCTCCTAGGCAGAACCAAGTATCACATGGGCTAGCTTTACTCGTAGCCACTTTAATATATATCCGGAAAATAAATTGGCAGCGTATGAAAATAAATGTAGCAGAAGGGGGGATTTAACTAGGTGAACAGCTAATGGGTCTCAGTGAAGACCTGTAAGTGAAATACTCTGATGATTTGCCCACTCGAAAGTTCCACCATGGATTCTAGGCAAGAATGTGGTCCTTGGCCAGTCATTCCCATACTGATGCTTTTACTGCTGGGTGCAAGGTGGGCCCAGAGGAAGTGAGAGTCAGACAGACTCAAATATGTGGCTTACATTCCTCCACAGGCTGGGTGCAGCCACATTCTCCAGCAAGCCCAGGAAAAGCAGATGGATGATAGAGGCAGAGGGAGGTACTGGGGAGAGCAATTTTGCTTCCATTTTAAACAACTGTTATTCCCTCCCTGTTTCCAACTGTGCAACTGCCCAGAGAAAGCAATTCTTTCTCATTAAGATGCTCAAGTTCTTCACCCCCAGTTGGAGTCCTCTTAGTACCCTCTCTGAATTCAAGTCCACCTTCCCTCTCGTCCCCAAGCATCCGTGTTCATCGGGGTGGGTATGAAAAGCTGGCGAGCCTCTTCCTGTTCTTTCTACACTAGTCTCCCTTAAGGGGAGATTGTCCATATTGACTGGCCGTAGGGTCCTCCCTGAGAACACAGCAAGAGACTTAGCCGTAAGAAGTCTTAGGGAAAATAATTTCAGGTCTCATTTTATTGGGTCTCAGTCAAGGTCACTCTGAGGTTTGAAAGAGTCTTTATTTCATATCCATATCTATCTATGTTTACTTGTACATATATAGTCCATTTTTCATATGTGGTTTCTGTCCACATCCACAATCCCTTAATCACAATTCTGAAATTGAAAAAGTCCTGAGAGCTGTCATTTTCTGGAACTTTGAGACAAACTCATTTCATGACAGAACCCGACCTCTTACTGTTAATGTTACTGTAGCAATATTAGTGAGTTTTATTAAGGGATCCTTCCCCAGATCCCACTTGTGGTATTATATATATGTGGTATATTCACATTGTTAAAATTAAAAAATCTGAACATCAGAATTCTTCTCCCCTCCAAAGGGCTTTGGATAAGGAACACCAGCTAAGTCCGTGAAGCTTTATTGTGGTGTAGCTGATGAGTAACTTTATTCTGGGAAATAAAACATCTGTGCTTTATGTGTATCACCTCAGTGCATTCAGTTTTAGGGGAATAATCCCTGGGATTGTTTTGTTTCTTACAGCAGTTGCTCAACAATAAGCCAGTAAACAGAAACTCTCTCCAGAAATATTCCAGAGTAAACCTAGACTCGAGTTTAGTAACATTAGGGTAAGCGGAGTCTTATGAAAAGCCAGACATTAATGCACAGATATGAAAGAAAACTAGAAAACCGCTTTTCACTTGCAAATCATAAATGTGAGCATGAGTTTGATTTTATCTCTCTCCGGCAGCCAGTCAGCTCAGGGCTGCGGCTGCTCCATGCTGGACCTGAAACGTTACTTGGGGGGAATCGAGGCCAAGTTAGCATAATGTCTGGATTGGTCTCATTAAATCTGTTCCCTCAGTCTTTATTTAGTAACCAAAGACAAAAACAATTGATTAGATTTAGAGGTACTTTGCATAAATATGGAGTCTTTACTGCCATTAAGGAGAGACCTGCAAAAGAACACAGGGAAGGAGAGCGCTGGGTTGTAGGTCCCTGCCCCCACTGTCAGAGACGTAACACACACACGCACGCACGCACATGTGTGTGCGCTTTCCCAGGGGATACAGTCCCCTATTTCCTCTGCTTCTTCTAATCTCTTGGTGTATTTGGCAGAGAAATGTACTTTCAGATAGCATTTACTTAGCAGATAGCATTTTAAAATGAGCTTTGCTATATGAAAGAAAATACCTACCTGGGAGATTAAAAGGGCAGCCTTTAGGGAGGCAAGGCACATGGAATGAAAAGGCTCTCTGCATTGGATAGGGACTGACAAGGGGCCCATGCTGGCTTAAAGCGGATCCTGTTCCTTCCCAGGCAGCCGCTCAGTGTGGCTCCAACTCAGCGGGCAGAGAAACGGGCGCTGCTGAGGGGGTGGGGTGGGGGCAGGCAAGGAATAATGCTCTGTGCCTCCGGAGTCTTGGGCAGAAGGGTCCTTGGGGTCCCTCTCGCTCCAGACTGAAGGTGGGACCATAGGACGAGGTGCCCTCTGGGACGAGGACTGCACTCTCCTGAATGAGCCGGGGCGGGGTAGGGGAGAGGCCGGCCAGGAGCTGGGAGCATGAGCAGCAGTGAGCCCGGCCTCGCCACCATTGAACTTATCTCCAAAGAGGGGATTGGGCCGCTGAGATGGGGGGGAGATGAGAGTCCTCCCCACCCCCTGAGGCTGGAGCCCCACTTCTCACAGTGAGCCCGAGGACAGGGGGCGAGGACATCGCCCGACATGCCAAGAGGCAGTGGGGACGATTTGTTACGGGCACGGGGAGCAAACGATTAGTAAGGAAGATTATTGATTATCAATAAAGGCAGAGTGGCAAGTGGTGTCAATTTTCAAATGCTTTGCTTTGTCAACTTTACAAATTTGAAATCAATCATTGGACTTGCTTGGTCCCTTATGATCATACCTCCCGGTAAGAGTTTTACAAAGAGTTTACAAAAATCAGGGTGCACGAGGCCAAGAAATGTGACTCTGGTCCCCTCGGGGCTGGGTGCTGGGCACCCGGCAGTGAAAGTGCTTCTCACAGTCCCTGCCCTTGGAGTCCCCAGCTCACTTCTCCAACAGCCTCTCTCCCTGTGGACCTCAGTTTCCTCCGATTAAAATGGGGGTTGAGTTCACCCCTCCTTGGTGAGAGGACTGTACCGTGTGTACAGCTGAGATCACAGCCCCGTGACAAACCTCTGGGTTTCTGAACAAGATGGCGATAGAAAATGAGAACTCAGCTTAACCAAAAAAGCATGGAACAGTTAAGAATCTAAGGCTGTGCGGCGATCTGTGTCCAGAAGGCGAGCACCCTTGGCTTAAAGTATTCATGTGGAATGTGGGATGCTAGGCTTTCCTGAGAGGGAAGGCAGTGTCCTGGAACCCAAGGAACTTGGCCACACACAGGCCTGGTTCTAACGAAATGTTTCACCTCCGGCCACTCGCGGGGCCTCCTGAGCCTCAATTTCCCGTCTATAGAATGGGACGGTGTGCTCCACTCTGCCTCTATCTGACAGATCGCAGGCCCTGATGCTGCACAGGGGGCTCTTGGCCCGCGATGTGAGACGAAATGAGGCAATGGATGATGTCATTTTTCTTTCAGCCCACTCTTAGTCACACCGCAGCCCCCACCTGTGGTGCCAGCCAGCGGGGGATCTGGCAGCTCCAGTGACTCTGAGAGCAGCTCCGAGTCAGACTCAGACACCGAAAGCAGCACCACTGACAGCGAATCCAATGAGGCGCCTCGAGCGGCCACTCCAGAGGTGGGTGAAGGGGCAGGGGCTGCGGGCACAATTCGCCTGTCACCTGTCACCCCGAGCGGGCGGCCCTCCCCCCCACACACACACACGCGCGCGCGCGCGCAAAGCAATAAATACTTCAGGAAAGTATTTGCGTATCTGATAGCATTTTTTTCCCTCTAAAACATATATGTGTACAGTCCCTAAAATACGGACATTCCTGGCTGTGTGACTCACTGAGCTCCTCTGAGCCTTCAGCTTCCTCATGTGTAAATGTGGAAGAGTAATAACCAGGCTAGCAACTTCTCTTTTGAGAGAACCAGTCAACCAGACCCACTTCTGGCCCGGGGGACACCACCCTTGACTCCAGGTTGAAGTGATGAGTTGCCACTTGGCAAGGAAGACCCAAGAAATGGGATGGATTTTTTTCAAATTTCGGTTTGCATCCTCCAAATGTATTTGATAATAATTCATGAAAATACCTAATACCCTAAAATGCCCAAATTATACTTTTGAGATAAAAAACAATGTGCTCTTCCCCTCCCATCCTCTCTGAGTCCAGAATGACCCCTTGGAGCCCCCAAGCCTACACCCTGTATGGCAGGCAGATCCCTCCCAGGGCTCCGTGCACACTTGTTTGTAATCATTGGAAAGGAATACTGGAGAATGCAGTAGCACCAATCTGGCTATTAATCATAGCCAACACTGCTTGGACGTGGGCCCTGGGCTGGGCACCGTGAGAAGCCCTTGACCTGCACTTTTTCATGTTATCCTCATAACACTTCTCTGGGGTCCTTGCTGTTACTATCCCCATTTTATGAACTAGAGAATAAGGTTCTGAGAGCTTAAGAGAGAACTTTCCCAAGATCTCCCAGGCAGACAGTGGTTGAGCCAGGGCTGAAACCGGGGTCTGTGCACTGCAGAGCCAGTAGCTCTAACGAGCAGCGCCAGCCGACACGATGTCCCCGACCCTTGCCTGCCATTTTGCCCTGTGTGTGCCGGACTCACAGCTACTCAAGTGTTTTTAATTCTGTCACCCTCTGTCGGCTGGCGCCATAAGCCTCAGCTGATTGGCTTTCAAAAGAAGAGCAGTTGTAATAAAAATGATGGCTCTTTTAGTTCAACAGGCAGAATTCAGAGTTGGGAATCAAGCACCTGAATTGTACGCATCATATCCGTGGCTTAACAGCGGACACTAATTGTCTGCATGTGTGTCCCCATAAACTGATTATTGCCCACACACCGAGGAAAGTGCGGTGGTTTGGGGGAAGTCAAATCTTTTCATCCTTCAGTACAAATAGAAAAGGCTGTTCTTTTTTGCATTGAATTACAGCATCATAGAGGAGACACTGGCACTTTGGCGAATAGAAAGCCTTTCCTTTTGAATTACACTTGAGGCACGCTCACATTGCTTTTCAGGACCCGAGATCATTACCTCTGCCTCCTGGTGAGAGATTGAGCAATGAGTCCCACCAAAGGATTTTGGGAACAGGTTTCCCTGCCAGGCCTCCATGCCCACCCTCTGGGAAAACTCTCTGTGAATAATTCTTTCCTTCCTGGCCGGAGTGGAAACTGTTTTCAGAAGAGGAGTGGAAGTTTGTTGAAATAAGTAGATCGGGGCTGGTTTGCGGAGTATTTGTCTCTCTGGGTAATTTGATGAATTTAGATTCTGTGTGTGTGTCTCTAAATGTGTGAATGGGCACTTAACATCCACAGCTTTTATCAGCACTCAGTGTACGGAGGGTCCTTCCGGATTTTACCAAGATGTGAGATTCACTCTTACCGTTGTTTCTCATCTGCAGCCTGAGCCGCCCTCAACCAACAAGTGGCAGTTGGATAAATGGCTTAACAAAGTGACATCCCAGAACAAGTCGTTTATTTGTGGCCAAAATGAAACACCCATGGAGACTGTTTCTGTGCCTCCTCCAATCATCCAGCCAATGGAAGTCCAGGTCAAAGTGAAGACAACCCCCAGCCAGGTCCTGGCTGAACCCAAAGAGAGGCCTCTCCTCAGTCTTATCAGGGAGAAAGCCCGTCCACGGCCGACCCAGAAAACTCCAGAAACAAAGGCTTTGAAGCATAAGTTGTCAACAACTATTGAGACAGTGTCTCAAAGGACAATTGGGAAAAAACAGCCCAAAAAAGTCGAGAAGAACACCAGCATTGATGAGTTTACCTGGCCCAAACCAAATATTACCAGCAGCACCCCCAAAGAAAAAGAAAGCATGGAGCTTCCTGACCCACCAAGAGGCCGCAACAAAGCCACTGCCCACAAACCAGTCCCTAGGAAGGAACCGAGGCCAAACGTTCCCTTGGCTGCCGAGAAAAAGAAGTACAGAGGGCCTGGCAAGATCGTGCCAAAGTCCCGAGAATTCATCGAAACAGATTCGTCCACGTCCGATTCCAACACAGATCAGGAAGAGACCCTGCAGATCAAAGTGCTGCCTCCGTGCATCGCTCCAGGGGGCAATACTGCCAAATCCAAGGAAGCCTGTGGTGCCAGCCTGACCCTCAGCTCCTTGGTCAGCAGCAGCAACAACAGCCTAACCACCAGTGGTGAGGAGCCAGCATTTTCACCCATCCCTGTCACGCAAACCGAGCTGCTATCCCCTCTACGAGACCACGAGAACCTGAAAAATCTCTGGGTGAAGATTGACCTTGACCTGCTGTCTAGAGTGCCTGGCCACCACTCAGTGCAAGCAGCGCCAGCCAAGCCGGACCACAAGGAGACTGCGTCCAAGCCCAAGCGCCAGACCACTGCTGCGGCCGCCGAAAAACCTGTCCCTAAGGGCAAGCGTAAGCACAAGGTAAGCTGTACCCCTCTCCCCCCGCACCCCCGCCCCGCCATGGTCTGCCGAGGGATCATGAGCAGCGGCTCTGTGTTGGTGAACGTGATCTTGAGCCTCATGTGCAAGGAGGCTAATGACAGTGGATTGCAGTCTCTGGTGAGGGCAATGATGCTTTCCATGGGAGATGCGGTATTTGACGTGACCAGGGAGGAAGTGTTAGGAATGGTCAGGGTTTGGCAGCCAATGTGAAGAGTATCCGAAATAGCACATGAGGGATTATGATGTGTAGGAAAGAAGACTGTGGAGACAGTTGCCTTCCCCAGGCAGCCAGTCCCTGGGATCAGCTCCTTAAGCCACCCCTGCTTTCATGGACTCACGGGGCCACACCCCACAGTCCCCACCCCAGCAGCAGCAGGGCACCCAGGTGCTCCCAAGGGCTCAGCGTGCATCCCCTGGGCCTTGTCAATTTCTCCAGACACACATCGGCATCCCCGCACCCCAGTTATATTTTGATGCTCCTGGCTCCTAGCAGACACACAGTCTGCCCAGCCTGCTGGGTCCCCTGAGTTGTGTGGTTGGCCCGACTGGTGGAAACCTCACCTGCAAGAGGTTAGGGCTAAATTCCAGGGCTACAAACTATCACCAGGGACGCCTGGCTGGCTCAGTCAGTAGAGCATGCAACACTTAGTCTCGGCGTTATGAGTTCGAGCTCCATGTGGGGTGTATCAATTACTTAAAAAAAAAAAAAAAAAAAACCCAGAAAACTATTGTCAGAAGGGGAAACCCAGAATGGCCTCTTCCATTTCAAATACATTAGGCTCACTCTGTTGTATCTCCAGATCTCAGGGCAGGTTTTTTGAGTAACATCATCCCATAGTGATATTTGATTTTAATGGCTGCCATAGGAAGTCTGGGGCTCTTGCCCTCTTACTGCTTCCCCGCTCTTCAAGATGACAGCGGTGCAACCAGGGGCATGTCTTACACATGGTTTATTGCCTGGCATGTTGGTTGTGTAAGTGACCTTTATATGTAACCCACGACCCCCGTGCTGTTTGCAGTGTTAGTTTCTCCGCTACTCATCTGTGGGGACATTGTTGATGGAAGAAGGGTCTGAAAATGATAGGTTCTCTTTACTTTTGGTAGGAGATTCCTGTGCCACCCAATCTTTAATCAGAGGTTCACAGCGCAGCTCAACTCGCTCAAATGCAAGCTTCTTGGCTGATTGCTTTTCTGTCAGAGCAAAGGTGTGCATTTAACTCCCCTGGCTAATCTAGAAGTTAAAATAGAAGCAAACTGTCTACCTTGCTCGTGGTTTTTCAATGTCTGCATGTGCCCTGTATTTCAAGCTCTGTATTTTTCTTCCCGTTAAAGCCAACAGAGATCGCAGAGAAAATCCCTGAGAAGAAGCAACGCCTGGAGGAGGCCACCACTATTTGCCTGCTGCCCCCCTGCATCTCACCAGCCCCACCCCACAAGCCTCCCCACGCTAAAGAGTGAGTTTGCCCTGTCCTTTGTATGACACTTCAATTTTTCGGACCCCCCCCCCCGCCCAGAAATCTCAAAGGAAGCCTTTTGTGGGCGTTGGGGGAGGGGGGGGTCCTGTTTCAGGAATGGAAGGTCAGGAAACAGAAGTTGCTCAGCCAGTCCTGACAGCTGGTCTAACAAGGGTGGGATAAAGACCAGAATGCAGGCTGCCAGATTTTGCATGACTCCATGAGCTTTATAGCAGTCTTTCTTTACTCCACCTCACGTGGAGGACCAAACTCGGCCAAAGTGACCTTTTAGCACCAAGGGAAGAGTAAAAGGAGTGAAGGAATTAAAATGGGACAGCACCCAGATCACCTGCTTCTGGGCAACTTCCAGTTTCGATGGTGATGAAAGCAGGCTTTGCACGATGACCCAGCTGCTGCTTCCCCTTTGGTGCCATTCCGTAACCTGAATACAGAGCCTGAGGACTAGTAGGTCCATCCTGACCTCCTGAGAAGCCAGGGGAGTGACATGTTTGAGGAGGCCGGAGAGAGGGGACATCTGGGAGCTGCCCTCCCCCGGGGCCGTTGTGTGTCAGGGAAAGCTGGCTGGGGACCCATCTGTTAGTTCCAACCAGCTGGCACCTCTTTGCATAAAGTGCCAGAGTCAGGCGGGAGACCTCCTCACTCAGATGGCCCCAGCCCTCCCTGGAGAAGTCCTGGGCTCTGTTGCTACCAAGGGTTGTGACCAAGTTCTTGCATCTTAGAAATACCACTTAACTAACGGTCACGTCAGCTACTGGAACCATTCCGTCTGGATAATTATTGCCATAAATTCATTCAACATTAGAGATTCCTTCCATCAAAGACCAGTTTGGGAGCCTATTAGCAGCCCAGAGCAGAGAGGCAATCTGGCTAAATGCTGCTAACAATTGACTTCACAGATTACTGTTTCACATCAGTGATACGGCATCAATCTGCCGCAGATAAGATGTCGGAAATAAGTTTTCAGCTTACAGTTGTTGAGGTCCTTATTGTTTTGAGATGAAAGGTAGGAAAAGACCAATTACCACTATATCCACTTGGTGTAATAAGGAGATTGGGGCCCCGAGTTGCCCTTCTCCCTGAGGATCCGTGGCTCTTTATATGGTGCGTCTGGTATAACTTCGCTCTGAAACATCCCTTGGCATACTTGGAGTTCTCAGGACTAGCGACCCTTCCAATGGGGCAAGCTGACCTCTTTACCCCTGAGTGAGCCAGGCCTGTGAGGAAGCATGCTCCTTCCCCCGGTGATCAAGCATGGTCCTTCCACGGCCCTCCTCCTTCCCTGGAGGACAGACTGAAATGGCATGGCTGTGGTGGCCAGAGCTCCCCAGTTCCCAGGCTGTGACCTATTCAGGCCACCCGAAGGCACAAGGAAAGGGCAGGAGGCATTGCCACAACCATCAGCCTCTAAGCAGCCCAGCGACCCGCCACTTCTCCCATCTCGTGGAAGAGACACGACCAAGTCTTAAATAAACATCTGATAATTTGAGTTTGTTCTTCATAAAATGGTGTTGCTAACTCATGGTCTTTACAGTCTTTCTGCTTTTGTAGTCGTTAGGAACGCAGTGTTTACCTAGTAGCGTTTATCATTCAGGAAGGGCCTGGAGCAGATTCTTAGGCTCATCAAACAAACCCAGGTCTGTGGAAAAGTCTCCGGAGCCGAAAGAGAGAGAGAGAGAGAGAGAGAGAGAGAGAAGGAAGGGAGGACTGGCCTCTCAGGGCTCTTCTCCTGGGAACCATCTTCTCAAGTTCTGTCTGCTCCTTTGTGCCTTGTTGACCCTCCAAACCAAATCCCTGGAAATTTGTATGAGACATTCACTTTTCTAAATGAATGTTCTAAATCCAGCAAAGAATGCCACGCCAGACTATGACTGCTGCAGTTCCCCGTCATCCAACAGGAGGGTCCCGCTGAGGACCACCCCTTCCCCCCACACCTCCTTGGGAGCTTGAACCATCAGCAGGGCTTCTGATGCATTGGGTGGTGGTAGTGACACACTTCTTGTCTGCTGTCCCCCTCGGCCTACAAGAGGTGCCCAAAGTGGCAAAACCTGTTCTCCTAATAAGCCATAACAGTGATAGAGTGATCTCTAGAAAATGCTCCCTGGGTATCCTTCACCAAGGAATTTATTAAAGGCCCCATGGTTCCAGCTCACTACCAAACAGATGGAAAGGGGCCCAGGTGACCAGTGCCCACTGCACAGAATGTGCTGGACTGTGTGCAGTGTTCTGTGTACAGTGGCAGATGGGAAGGCCAAGCACGACTGTCGTGGCCAATGGCAAATCAGATGCAGCTCAAGTAGCGGAGGAGTGGCTGTAGCTAATGAACCATTCACCTCCCATAAACGCCCCAGCAATGCTTGACATCCCTCTATACAAATTCCCAGAAGTCCGATGTCTCCGTAATGGTCATACTTAGTGGGGGCTGATGTTTGTGGAGCTTCCTCATGGGCATGAGTCTTAATCCAGATGTTCGCCATTCTTTAATTGAGTATCACAGTTATCTTAAAGTGGTTCTATGTATCAAAGCAATTTTTAAAATCCATTGGCAAATATTTTTTGATTAATCATAACTAAGGTAATGGCAGAAACAGTTACTGTTCTTAAATATTTCACTGCTTGACAAAAACTTGACATAGAGCCACATTTATGAAAAGATAGAGAAGATGGCAAATACTATTACAGCTGGCAAATTTGGGCAACACAATGGAAGGGAACAAGGAGATTGCATTGACTTCTACCATCTCAGGAAATCAGACCACTTGAATGCTTGTTCATCTTTGATTTGTTGCCTTGAGAAATTGTAAATCTATATTGCTAGACACTGACTGAAATTGACCAAGAGGAAAACATAAATTCTTGTTGACTTAATTTGCTATTGAAAATTGTAGTCAATAATCATGGAAAGTAAATGGCTGCACAGTGCAATATTAGTTGTTTAAGAAAAGATTAAAAATCAAGTAATCTTCATTGATTAGGCTAAGACAGTAACTAAAATGAAAATCCATGACCCAATTACCATGTTAAGCAGCTAGCATAAGGTTTTAGTTGTTCTGTTTTATCCGAAGTCTCTGTCTCTTTGATGGTGCCCATTTAATGGGCAGATAAATCAGTCTGAAAGCACGGGAGTACTTCTAGGACTACAGATGTCTTGTGGCAATATGACAAAATAGTTTTCAAATGGGTTCCCTAAAGAGGAGCACATCAGTACTCCAGTATAACAGCGTAAGGTCAGGGGCTTCTTATGCCTTGGCGTGGGCCTAGAACATGTTGGACGTACGGCTTGCGATGTGTCACAAAAGTATTTAGTGTGTTATTGATAGCTAAGTAATGTACAAGCATACTATTTCTTAAGAAAATATCCCTCTGCTAATTGTTTATTGTACCATTTATTGTGTGATTATTCAGTTAAGTCCTAGGGCAAAATAAGTAAGAACCATCCTAAAAAATGACGGGATTAAAGTCTGCATTGGATTTTCCATAAAAATCTAATTAAGAGGAATCTCGAAAGGTTGCAAATATCACACTGTAGCACCCTCCATTAGACAGTTGCATTTACCATGGAGTTCTGCTTCAAAGACATGTGTTTATTCTTGGATACATATATTTGCATTTATTTATAGCTCTATCTCTCTATAGATATCTATGTCTACATGCATTTTTTTTTAAAGATTTTATTTATTTATCTGAGAGAGAGAGAATGAGAGACAGAGAGCAGGAGAGGGAGGAGGGTCAGAGGGAGAAGCAGACTCCCCGCTGAGCAGGGAGCCCGATGTGGGACTCGATCCCGGGACTCCAGGATCATGACCCGAGCCGAAGGCAGTCGCCCAACCAACTGAGCCACCCAGGCGCCCCTGTCTACATGCATTTTTATATATACTCTTTACCATAGCTAGAGGGCCATCAACTAAAATAGTACTTAAGTTGAAAGTACCCGCATCATGGGAAAAATCATGAGAGAGAGACAAAATTTTGTGACACCCTATGCTTTTTGTTTACACAGAAACAGTTCATCCAGGAGAGCAAATAGAAGGAAAGAAGAAAAGCTGTTCCCTCCTCCACTTTCCCCACTGCCAGAGGACCCTCCACGCCGCAGAAACATCAGTGGCAGCAATGGCCCCTTTGGTCAAGACAAAAACATCCCTATGATCGGACAGATCACCTCTACCAAACCCAAGAGGAGTGAAGGCAAATTCTGTGCTACTTTCAAAGGGATATCCGTAAATGTAAGCATCTCAGAAGAAATATTATAATCATCAGGTATAAACAGGTTGACTCAGCTTATCTGACCAGGTGTGATTGCAGGGGGATGGGAGGAAGAAGCAGAGAGAACAGTGTACAGAAATATGCAAACTCTCCATTATTTCAAACCTCAGTTGTTCTAATGTAGGATGAATTTTTCATTCCAGTCTTACTTCTCCCAACAGATTATTATGTGGAGACTCGGGGATTTGGACATCCTTTGGTCCAGTACTTTCATATCTCGGCGGTGGGGACACACAAAATACTGACTGAGCACGTGGTGTAGGCACTAATCATTTAGTGAATGAAAGAACCAATGGATGGGGTGGGATTGCTCAAAGTCACTGGACTGGAGCTGCAACTCCCAGTTGCATCTTCCCACCACCCAGCTTAGCAGGTGTGAATTGTGTTTAAAATAGTGACTCAAAAGGATGGAACTTAGAAGGTGAATCTGTTGCTAAAAATCATACAATTGTGGTTCTAAGCGCAACTAAAGGATCATTCAGCCCTTTGCATTTTCAGCACTGCTGCTCCATTAGCATAGAAAATTGAGACTTTGTATCACTTTTCACATCTGCGCAGTCTTTCCATCTGTTGCAGGTATAGGTACCTGAAGCGCAGAAGCCACAAGCGAAGTGTCACCAGTGAATATTAATGACAAGTGCATCTGCTTTTCCATGTAAATGCATGTATATGCAGATGTAGCATCCGTATGCATCTAGTCTCCTTTAAGTGTAATGTAAAAAAGCGAATACGGGAAAATCAATGAGCTTTCAAATATCTTGATGCCAACCTGGTGGACCCTGGACCAAATGTGCCCATTTACCACTCCATGAAAAGCCATGAGGCCTCTGAGCTTGAAGGACTCCAACGTAGAGTCCTCCATCATCTGAGATGACTGGCATGGCACGCGTATATCTAGGCAAATTTCAATGCTGGTATAGAGAAATTGTGCTACTATAAAATAGTCATTTTCCATATGAAATTGTGTGTGTGCGTGCGCACATGTGCCTACATAATATTTGCATTCACATTTAAAAATGCTGACCTTGTTAGAAATTAAACCATCTATTCTAAACAGTAATTATACTATCAATCGCATTTTTCATACTGAATGTAATTAATATGGTAAACACCAACTGGTTCTCTTTTCTATTGCGAGCTTTGGGAGGGCATATGCCAGACCTAGGCGATTCTCTTCGTACAGTGCCTGGTATATTGTCCCAAAGAATTAGGTGTTTAATACAGTTGTGATCATGACAATGGTGATGCTTACAAGAATCTGCAAAGTCATTTCTACAAGAGCTAAAAGCTGCTAGGGAAACCTGATAATATGGTTCCATCTGCACCTAGAAATGGATTGCCCTCCTTAAGGAATTCACTGGAGTCTCCCATGGGAGGCTCCCATGACTGAGTACCCATTGCCCCTTCTTTTCATAAATGGCTTGAAAGCTGGAAGACGGGTACATTTTTGCCCTAGCCTGGGAGTTAAGAGGCTTGGTACATAGTGCTAAAACTGCAACAGGTTTTCTGTGGCCTTGGGCAAATTACAAAACCGCTCTGAGTCCATAAAATGAGTGGATTTGACTGGATGAACTATAAGGCTTCCTCCAGCTCCCAAAGTGTTTTCCATATTGTGCTCTCACAGAGTCTTCTGTATTCCACTTTTGTGTGAAGTCTTGTTTATTGATTCGATGGACGGCTGAGCACGGACGGAGGACATGTTTATATAACTTGCATGATCATGGCTGAATGCATCAGTGCCATGTGCGCAGTGGATGAGGTGCTTTGGGGTCCTTGTCACATATCTTGACCATAGGGACGAGTGGGACCATCTTGGGCTGACTCCACTGTTTTGTCCGGGCCATCTGGCTTTGGCAGTAGAAACGTGGAATTTTAGAAGGCTTCGATGTTTTTATGTGTTTGGGTTGAATAAAATCCATGATGATTTGTCAACCATTTTCTCCCTATCCATCATAACAATTGTTAGATGGATAGCCTCTCACCACATTTCTCTCAGTGAGCTCTTGATGGTAAGAAGTTTTGATAATCAGAAGATCCAGGATCAAGTGGAAAAGATAGACTTGCTTGGACGTAAGAAATGTTCACATTTGACTTCTATTTTTAAACTGACCCTTTTGACTAAGGCAGGTAGGAGTGCATGCAGTCAACAAATTACTGGGAGCACGAGGCTGTGGGGTGGGGGGATGGGGTGGTGTAGCGATGTCAGAAATCAGAGATGGTGCCAGGGTTGAGAGCTCTCATTGTAAGGTAAGCAATGAGACATGTGCTCAAAGAACTACAATATAAAATGGCTGGTGGTTGGTGTCATAGAGAGGGATTGAGACAGACTTCAGATCTCTGAAGGGACCAAGGAGGATTAAAGTACTTCTGGCTGTGGACATACAAGGTGGTTTTCCTGGAGGAGAAGGCATTTGTTGAGCTGGGCCTTAGTAGGTGAGGACAGTTTAGAAATGAAGGGAGGTGGTTAAACAAAATGTGATCTGTCCATACAATGGAATATTCCTCAGCCTTAAAAGGGAAGGACATTCTGACATGTGCTACAACATGGATGAACCTTGAGGACTTGATGCTGAGTGAAAGAAGCTAGTCGTATGTATTTTACCACAATTTTTTAAAAAGATTATTTATTTATTTATTTATTTGACAGAGAGAGAGACACAGCGAGAGAAGGAACACAAGCAGGGGGAGTGGGAGAGGGAGAAGCAGGCTTCCCGCAGAGCAGGGAGCCCGATGTAGGGCTTGATCCCAGGACCGTGGGATCATGACCTGAGCCGAAGGCAGACGCTTAACGACGGAGCCACCCAGGCACCCCCACAATTTTTTTCTTTTAATTAAAAAGTGGAGCAAATTATCGCAAGGTGAAAAAGGAAAAGTAATGAAGGGAAGGTTCTTTCAACTCTAAGACTCCACATGAACCAAAGCAAGAAAGTGAAGAAGACATGGGGGAACGTCCGTGGGAATGAGTAGCAGGAGATCAAGTGGAAAGATGAAGCCAGATCAGGGAGGACCTCACGGGCCAGCAAAGGAGCTCAGCCTTGAGTTTGCCTTTGGATGTAAGGCAGTAAAATGCATGGAGCTTTGTGTAAGAAGCTCTGGCAGGCCGGCAGCAGATTGAGAATGGATTGGAAAAGCTGGCTCCAAGGTCAGGGGTCCAGCCAGGAGGCTGATGGTCTAGGTCAGAAGCCACGAGGGCCCGCACTTGGAGGCTTCAGACAAGGAAGGCACAGCTTTGAGAAATGGTGGGGAGATGCAATGAATAGGACTTTGTAATGGATTGGATAAGGGTAATGGAGAGGAAGAAATTAAAGATGAAATAGGGCAGTGAAATTCACTTTATTTTGAAGCTCTTTTCAAAAGAGTTTTAGGATCATTATCATTTTTTGAAATGAAGGAATTTGCAGCACTTCAATATATAGAGCTGATGAAAGCAGAGCAGCTCAGATGGAAGGCAAGGTGGGGAGTACACTGGTTCCAATGCTCCCAGCCCAGGGATGACCACAGTGCCCTTCCTGCCATGGAGAAATCCAGCCTTGGTGACAAGGGAAGACCATCCCGTCATTAACAGAAAGAGGGAACTGGTTTGGTTTATCACTTTGGTTTCAGGGCAATTTGAGGGGCTAATAATGGGCCATCTTGGTGATAATGAGCCAGAGGTGATCACCGCACATCTGGAGCTTTAGAGAGAGGGTAAGATTGAGGTTTCCTTTTGGCAGTGATCCACATATTGTCAAATCTGCACCAACACATACGGGATTGGCAAATCCTGTCAAGGTCAGGAAAGAAGAGACCTGAGGAATGAACCTTGGGAGATACCAACCTTAGAGAGATACCAACTCAGACAAGCAGAAGGAGGAGGAGGTCCCATGGCAAGCACGGTCAGAGAAAGAACAGTCAGGATCATGCCACCGTTGCCAGGTGGGGAGGGCCGAGTCTACCATGGTCTCATGACACATACTGTCACAGAAGTACAAATCTTGCCACCTACTT
This sequence comes from Neomonachus schauinslandi, assembly GCF_002201575.2. Taxonomy (NCBI): domain Eukaryota; kingdom Metazoa; phylum Chordata; class Mammalia; order Carnivora; family Phocidae; genus Neomonachus; species Neomonachus schauinslandi. The sequence goes on along the minus strand of NC_058419.1, from coordinate 5,246,162 downwards.
TCTTCAGCTGGATTCCACTCTCTCCATGGCAGTGACAGTTCAGAGTGAAACCCAGAAATCTCTTGCCCATTTGGTTTTTGATCTGGTCAAAATGAGCTTTCACCATCCCAAGACTTCAAAATGAGGAGGCACTCATGTGACGTTCACCTAGCCAAACATCAGTCAAGGCCTCAGTGAACAAAAGGGCAGCTTCAGCCTTGGTCCCAGGGTTTAAGGCCCGGTTTGCTGCACTGGATTATGGCATTTTGCAGAGTGACTGGAGTACCTTATTTACCCTTGTGAAAGTTTCTGGGCTGTTTCAGGGTCACCTCTCTTTCTTTCTCTCCATCCCCTACCCTCATACTTACCCTTGCTCTGTCTTCATTCTCCTTCCTCCTCTCTCTTTCTCTCCCTTCCCCCTCTCCCCACCCACGTCTCCTACGAGATCTGCCAATGGCTGTCTTGATGGGATGATGGCTTATGTCATCACATCACCTGACTAGCTTGGTGGTCGGTATCATCATAGAAGAAAAGCTTGTGATCTACCAGGGTCACCTGTTTATTCTCAAGCTGTGTGCATTGTTTTCTTTCTCTTGCCTTGTTTCCTACTGTGCTTAACATTCAAAGTATATATGAAAAGACGTTCTAAGAGGCCGGACCTTATGGCAGCTATTTGTCCTTTTTCCCAGGATGGAGACACTCCAAAAAAGACACCCTCTGCCACCGTCACGGTTACCAACACAGCTATTGCCACTGCCACTGTTACTGCGACTGCCATTGTCACCGCCACTGTCACGGCCACCGCGACCGCCACTGCCACAGCCACTACCACAACCACTACGACAACCATCTCCACCATCACCTCTACCATCACCACTGGCCTCATGGACAGCAGTCACCTGGAGATGGCGTCCTGGGCAGCCCTGCCCCTTCTGTCCAGCAGCACCACCAATGTCCGGAGACCCAAGCTCACCTTTGACGACTCGTATGTTGTCCCCAGATCATCACGGACACGGTGTGGGAGCGGTGCATGGGGGTGGGTGCAGGCAGGATGGCTTTCTTTTTTTTTACCCAAAGTAAAACCTCAGCGGCAGCCCCTCCTCCCCACACACCCCCTTGTCCCCACCGAGAAATGTCTTTGGCCCATTTTTATCATGGAGCTCTGGTACCATTTCCAAAGACAAGTGCTTAGTTCTAGGTTGCTTTGGCCCCCTTTCTTATCCGTGTCCTCAGATGGAACAGTGTGCCAGAAGCAGCTAGGTTCGTTGGGGTCCACGGGATGTTTGGACAGTGGAATGGCTGGGTTGGAGGGGACAGTTATTGATCCCAATGGGCCATTACGCACTTCACATTACACTTCGGGCTTATTGCAAGGTTGGCTCTTCTATGAACGATAGCATTCCCCACCTGCCCTTTCAAGGGCATTGCATTGGAATGGATTTATAGCAAAACCGTTTGTGGCTCTTCAGTCTTTCAGTGAAAAGATGAACCTTTGGTTGCTGAAAGAGCCTGTTTTATTTCTTTAGGGTTCACAATGCTGATTATTACATGCAAGAGGCTAAGAAGCTGAAGCACAAAGCTGATGCACTGGTAGGTTTTTCCCTCTCATTGCTTTCCTCCCATTAAGGTATCATGCTTTGAAGGGAAACAAAGAAGTCACTTTACAAATGAGTCCAACTTCCTCTTTGCTCCGCTAGAGGCAGATTGGGGCTGGCTCATTCCTTACACCAGAATTCCCAAGTTCTTGGCAGCGTGTTGCCCTGCCCTTATCCATGTCCTCACTCTTCTTCCCCTTGCCCGAACTTCCCCTTGCCCGAACTTAAATGCCATATACTGTTGATGGCTTTCGAGTGAATTTGAGATGACTCTTGAAACTGCCCTGGAGAAAGTGGGAACTCCCATTGTTTCCAGTAAATCAGGACTGGTGTGGGCAGAGAGAAGGTTGTTGAGAGCTGGTCAGGTGGACTCAAAAAATGGCTTGGGGAAACCCAGGTGTGTAGAAAAAACGCAGCTCCGTGCTGCATTGATTACATGTTTCCGAGTGAGGCCCACAGAGGAAGTTCTGTCATCCAGAGTTCCAAGGATGCACCGCCCCGCTGCCTCCAAGGGTCTTGGCCACCTAGACCAATGATGACCTCAGCATGTTGAGTTGTCCTGATTGCTCCTCCTAACGGGGGGGTCTCAACCACATGTCACAACTACTCGGGGAGCTTTAAAACGAACCCGATGCCTAAACCTCACCCCAGACAGATGGAATCAGAATTTCTGAGACGGGGACCCAGGCATGGGTATTAACACTCTTCACTGCCCCCAGAGACGGGCAGTGCCTCAATTCAGGGTCCTCACCTTTGACTGAACCCCAGCACATTTAGAGGTATCAGTTCAACTCCGTTACGTTAAAAAACAACAACAACAACCAGTATCCTCCATCACGGCAGTGTGTCCATCCAGGACTTAGCTGGCCCATGGTGTTGGACACTGGCAGGGCTGTGCTAGCGTACCTCGACAGCCCCTGCACTGTGACTTGTGACTTATGTCTGCATCTGCTGCTTCCCTACTTTCTGTCATTTTCCCACCGCGATCCACATTGCTTAGGTATCAGGTATTGTCTATGGCTAACCTTTCTGTGGTGGGAGCTGTCCTTTGGAAAGCTATTGTCCCCTGCTCCTGCAGACAAAAATGACAAGGCAGGCTGGGTGCCTGCTCCACTGGAGACACTAGGGAGACTATGCCCATGACCGTCGTATGGGCAGCCAGAGATTTGGAAGGCAGTGCTGCTGGCTTGAAGACCAGTGGTTTGCTCTGCATGTCCTCAACTCTGCAGCACCACAGAAGGGCTCTGGAGTTGACCCTTCAAAATCGGGGCAAGGGAGCACACAAACACTCCCTTGACAGGCTGGTCTGCGGGCTCATGGAGTGGGGCACACACGTGAGACCATGTAGGAGAGGTTCGGAAGAACTGAGAAAAATCAGAGCCACAGAGATACGTGCATAGGATTAAGACCCAGCATCACTCTCTACCTTCCAGGGTCGTGTTTATGTGTACCCCCCGCCAAATCACTTTTGGTCTAAGCCATTTAGAAAATGCATTTTCATTTGGGGATATTCCATCCCCCCCATGGGGGCAAAAACCAGTTTGGGGGGCTAAAGTAAAAAAGTCAGACATTGCAATGGTGCGTGACCTTCCAGGCCACAAGACATGAAGAGATGTTGAGTATGTTTTTGGTCTTTATATTTCAGTGGACGTGTGTGAAAAAAATCTCTCAAATAACTCCCACAGGGGCCCCGGGGGGAGGTGGTGATGATGGAAACAAAGGTTGAGAAACACTCATTTAGAGGCCAGAAGGCCCCCTGTAGTTCGAGCCCCTTGTTTTATGGATGGGAAAACTGAGGCCCGGGAGCAGGGTATGACCTGGCCACCAGTTGGCACTATGGCCACGTATTCGTCTCTCTGGACTTCAGTTTCTCCTTTTGGAAAAAGAGAGGTTTGGTCTAGGAGATCTTTAAGAAGCCTTCCAGCTATGGGTTTGTGAATGAAAAATCACTTTGAAAAATCGGGATGTAAAGATTAATTTCCCCACAAGAGAGTCAGTCAGAGCCAGATTACCTAAAGAAATAATCGGGTGAGGCATGAGAAGAAGGAGATAGTTTGCATACACACACATAGGTTTTCATAAAATCACTTTGAATTTGGTTCAGACCAATATTCTTCCACAACAGCTTACAGTAAGGAAACTGCAGAATTCCTTCAGTATATAAAAGCTGCAGAACATTTATTATAAAGAGAGTCATTTACAATAGCGGTTCTGTAGGACCTGTAACTCATCATTTTATAGTTGTACTTAATCCTTTGCTAGAGACAGCTACTCTGCCATTTTGAGAACTGAAACCTTCACCGTTGCAAGAAAATATTTTGATAAAAGGTATACAAGAAAATTAAAATAGCTAAATCTGCATTATATTGGTTCTTTTTACATAAAATTCTGTATTAGTGGAATTCTTACATCCAGCTATCAAAAATTGAAAACATTAAATACTGTTATAAAATACTCACTATAAAAGTGTCATATATAATATTCATTACACATAAAAAAGAAATCAGTATGTCTAAGTCAGTTCAATCATGACCATTATCAGGGCTAAAACCTTTTGCAATAAAATTTTACTAAACTAAAATATTTAGTAGTGCTATATTTTTTGGCTTTTTGATACACTATTGCAGACCATCATTTACAATGAAAGTGATGTGATTATTGTCAACAGTCACATGGAAGCTTCACATTTTTCATGACAATAGCATCCATTTTTTACTCTTCCCCTGGGGGTGGGGTTGATGTGCTCACAAAGACTGTAGATGGAAGTTGTCCATGAGGCTTATGAAAAGCAGAGTTCCACCACCAGCTCTGTCCATAGGACACTACAATGCCCAGTCTAGTCAATTCAGCGAATAGAAACTAGTCAAGGCGTGATTTGCATTCTGATCCCCCAAAAATAATCACACCAGCAACAGGACCACAAATACATGATCATACCACCACCACACACAATACCTTGGCTGCATTCTTCTCTTCTCTACCAGCCTCGGGGTCATGACAGTAGAACCTTAAATCAGCTATGTCACTGTCGATACGAATTCACACACTGACCCCCCTTCTCCATCGGGGTTTCTCAACCTCGGCACTCTTGGCATCTTGGGCTGGGTATTTCTCACTGCTGGGGGGTGTTTAGCAACATCTCTGGCCTCTGCCAACTCGTCCCTCGTGCCGACAACCCCCAATACCTCCAGTCGTTGCCCAACGTCCCTGGGGGAGGGGTGCAAAAAGGCCCCGGGATTGAGACCCACCCCTTTATATGAGGGAGAAAAGAGGCAATATTGTGGTGACAAGTCATCTTCCTGTTTCAGTTCGAGAAATTTGGCAAAGCCGTGAATTATGCCGATGCAGCCCTGTCCTTCACCGAATGTGGCAATGCAATGGAACGCGACCCTCTGGAAGCCAAGTCTCCGTATACCATGTACTCCGAGACTGTGGAGCTCCTCAGGTTAATGGCCTTTCTGCAGCCATCTTCCTAAGCTCATTTCAGTCGTAATTAGAAGCTGCTATGTTTTTTAAAAATATCATTTCCTCCTCCTAATGGTTTGTCCTACGCATCTTCTTCTTAGAAGTCATCATAATTAGTTCTTGCCATTTTATTAATATCATGGAAAATTTATAATTGATGGACACCGCTTTTATGAATTATCCCCTTCAGATGTTATAATGTGAGTGTTCTAATTTGCAATATTCATAAAATTAAAATGGAAACATAGTGGGTGGAAGTAAAGTATAATAATTTCACCATTTGGCATTGACACTTGCCTTTTCAAAGTGCAGTTTTATAATTCAAGGAAGGTGGCAGTATCGGGATTTCTGTTATGAACCATGTTTTCTCAGAATTTCTGCCTTGGTTATTAAAAAGGAGGGGCCTCTGTTCCAACACAAAGTTGGCGTTGAGGGCCACAGGTGTGCGGTGAACTTCCCCTGTGTCTGTAATTTCAGGGAAATAGACAAGGTGGTAGGAGGGGGAGGGGTAAAGATCAGAGGATGAGAACAGGAGCCCAGTATATTAACTGCACAGATTATCAGTCACAGCTGCATTTGAAATGAAATTTCCTGGCCTGCCATTGGTCTTGGTGGAGTAGAATTTGTGAGTAATCAGAAAAATTCCTGGAAGAAGGGGAAAGAGAAGAAATGCCCACTGTTGTATTTTCCAGTAACGTGCAGATATTTGTAAAATAATTGAATCCACTTCTTAAGAGTGGAAAAGCACCATCATCTGCTGGATGCACTAAATTGCTTTTGTTTTAGTGAGCAGTTCCTCACCTGATAGGTCCTTTCTTTCCAGATCACCTCTGGCTGGATAAATTGATAATAATAATAATAGTTTTTACTATGTATGTTGCCTGTGTCTGCATAAAATGTTACAAATCCGAGGCCCTTGTAATTAAACCTTCAGACAAACATTGGACACATTTAGCATGCGTATTTTCCCAGCAAAGTCTTCCAAAATATCAAAAGAATGCGAAGTCTTATAAAGAGAAAAAAAAAAAAACTCTGCTTGCATAGAATCAGAAGAGGAAGTTAAAGCCACAAAAGTAGCATGTAAGGTATCTATCTCTCAGACTTACTTTATGCTCTGTGAAAGCCACCACCGCCATTCTCTAGCTTTTAACGGGCAATTGATTTCTCAGTGGATTCGAGGCTGCCAGTGATTTTCAAAGACGCACGAGATGAAAATTCTGGCAAAAATTAAAAATTGAGGGGCAGCATTAGTGAACAAACACAGAGAAAATTCATGTTCTCTATCTATCCAAACATTAGAAACTTTAAAAAAAAAAAGGCACTTCTTAAATTAATAAGAAAATAGAAAAATGCTAATACCTAGTGTTAACACACACACACACACACACACACAATGATCATTGTAAATTGAGGGCAATTTGGCATTGTGGAGGAAAACCTTTACAAATGAGCATTCATATCTTTTCAGCCAGCAATTCAACTTCGGGAAATGTGAATTTCCTGTACTGAAGAAAATAATTGTAAGAGGAGAACGAGTTATCTGTATGGTGTTCAGTTTGGCATATATTATAGCACACAATTAGAAGCAAACCAAATAATGAATCATAGAAGAGTAAGTAATTACACTGTAGTACACCCAACAGAATTCTTTGCAGCCAGTGAATTGCAGCAACGATGGAGACTATGTAGCTGCAGAATTATATACACACTACATCTCTGACCATGAAAAGCATGTTTCTGCCTGTGGACCAAGCTGGAAGGGAAATGAGATCAGAGCTGCAGTAGGGTGAAATGATGGGTGTTTCCCATCTCTCTGTATTTTTCTTTCTTCTTCGTTTTCTTTTAGGAAAATACATGCTCTCTTAAAGATATAAAAGCAGAGCATCATATTTCGTTTCTGATAAAAATGCAATGTGAGACTTTGAGTAACATTTATTCCCATTAGAAAACACTTCTTTTTCCATAATTATTTACAGTGGAGAATGTATGGACGTTCACTTTAGAGTCAATAGTTTGAAACTTTATCTTGAGTTAATTGTCGATTCCCATGCGGTTGTAAGAAATGATCGGGAAAGCTCCTGTGGCCCCGCACCCAGTTTCCCCCAACAGTATCGCAAACAGGACAGTGACATTGATAAAATCCATGGACTTTATTCAGTGTTTTACATGCACCCCTTTGCCCTCTCTCTCTATGTACATTTCTTGCATTTTCTGTAAGGCCTGTGTGAGTATAATTTCTTTTTGAGAAAATTTCAGTTGGGAATAAAATGGGCTAAGGTAACTAGGTCTTCTGGTCCATTGAAGCAACTGAAGTTCCACAATCCACTCACTTCAAAAGTTGCAATTAGAGGGTGACTGTAATGTGAACATAGTTTTTAGTGGCATCATATGGTGGTGGAGAGATTTCTATTACTCTCTGACAGTATGCTGGCCACAGAGAAAGCGCAGTTTTCTTCCTTCAAGTCATTATAGTGGCTCTGAGCCCTGGGAATCTGCAGTAGAAATGTATTTGTGCAAACAAGTGGGGCATCACAATGACTTGACATTTCAGCGATCCAACTGTCAAAGACAGTTTGATTTATTACATAATAAAAATCCTTTTACTTAATATGGCCACAACAGAAGGGACCCACACCAAGTGCACAGGTCCTTTTGCTGGAAAACGTTCCCTCAACAGAAGTGGAACCGTAACCAGGAGAAGGGGTCCCTGGTCTTGAGGGGCAAGCCCTGGGACACCGGTGTTCTGGGGAGGCTGTTGAAGATGGGGAGTCCATTGTGCAGGCTCCCCATCACCTTCTCATAAATGAGAATGAACCTAGGCTGCCTGCACACTTCCAACTTCCTTCTGCAACGCTGAACTCCATTACTTATTCCTCCACAGGTACCTGTGAAATTGCATTAAAGCTCAGACAATGATTTTATGCAATGAATTGATTTTCAAGAGTCTAAATGCCCCGAATGGGATGTGCTCAGCTAGAAGAAAAAAATGAGAACTGCTCAACCTTTGATCACCCCAGTGTGGAACAGTAACAATTAAAGAGAATGGAAAGACAAAATATACAAGCACCATAAATTAAGGGCTCTTAGACTTTCAAATGCTGTGAAATTGACCTTCCTCTTAAAAAAACAAAACCACTTTCTATAGGAATATCTTCAAAACCTGAGCCATTAGAAAAGACCTTTTTAACTGTGTGATTGTGGGCTCCCCATGCCCATGTCAGACACAGTCATGTATTATTTACCTCGTCTGTCATAAACTTGACTGAGAATTTACTGTGGCCGCCTCTCATTGCAAACCAGTCATGCTGGTTAGCTAGAGTGGTCCTAGGGACGGTCTTTTGCCAGAATGTTTTTTTCTTTTTTCTTTTTTTTTTTTTTTTTAGTTTTTATTTAAATTCCACTTAGTGAACATACAGTGTTCTATCAGGTGTACAATATAGTGATTCGGCACTTCCATGCATCACCTGGTGCTCATCACTACACATGCCCTCCTTAATCCCCCTTACTTGTTCCCCCCGCCCCTCCCCCACTCTGGTCACCATCAGTTTGTTCTCTAGAGTTAAGAGTCTGTTTCTTAATTTGTCTCCTTTTTTTCTCCCTCCGCTTGTTTGTTTTGTTTCTTAAATTCCACATATGAGTGAAATCATGTGGTATTTGTCTTCCTCTAACTGACTTATTTCACTTAGCATGATACGCTCCTGCCCATGTGCCCTACTTTGGCCTCCCACCCAGAGCAAATGTGGCACTAAGGCATTCAGGCGGTGGGAATAGCAATGACTTCTGGACTTTTCTGAGGGGTCATGCAGATGGCACTTGAGCTTGTCCTTTCTCTTCAAAGGTACGCGATGAGACTGAAGAACTTTGCGAGCCCCTTGGCTTCAGACGGGGACAAAAAGCTGGCGGTATTATGGTAAGTCTCATGAAGGCTGCAAAGAGGCAGCTGAAATGTCACAGAAGGATTTGGAAACTCCAGATCGACTTAAGCTGCTTACCCCAGATCGTTATTCTTGTTTTCCATTAAACTATTAAAGGATAACTAATGGATTTCTTCAGTCGCTGACTAAACATTTACTCTCCTAATTTATACCCTTATCAAGATGGGATTTTAATGCTTACCTCTTCTCTTTGAAACATTTTTCTTTTTTCACTTCTGTTCCTCAGTAACCGTAGGGGAGTGAGCGTGAACTGTGAATCAGCATTTCGTTGCCAGTACGTAGCTTTCATGAAGCACCAACATTAACATAATCCTTTCCCTCTCACCACAGCTACAGATGTTTATCACTTCTCTACTTGCGGATGTTCAAGCTGAAGAAGGACCATGCTATGAAGTACTCCAGATCACTGATGGAATATTTTAAGGTAATCCTTATTTTGTATAATTTATAAGTACAGGGTGAATACAGTCACTAATGAGACGTGGCAAGCATGTGATTAAATGTCAAGGTTGTTGCTGCCACAGGCTTAACCTCCGTCATCCCAGCTGGCCGTGGCCCTCCTGCCTCTCTCCCTTGGGGCTCAGCAGAGAGCTCAGGTTTGATTTGATTCCTGGAAGAGAAGGCGCAGTAGTGCGATCCCCTGATTATCTTCTGGACTGACCAAATGGCCCTTGGCATCTTCCTGGTTGCAGTCATGGGAATGATGGTGCCTCCTTCCCCACCCTGCCTGGTGGGGACCCACCAGGGGACACAGGTTGTGACCATGGCCAGTCTCCTGTGAAGTGAGCAGCCAGCCCAGAAATTTCTCAACAATGGGAGAGTTCACTGCAGCCGCCCTGGGCTCTGGGGGAATAACCATTCCCATAGGAGTCCTTTGGCCATGGGCAGTCTTGGAATACAGTGGTTGTACTTTAAAACAACTGATCAATCAATCAATCAATCAATAATAAAATAAAATAAAACAACTGATTGTTCTGGTTACCAAAATAAACTATCACACAAACAACAAATAAATAAATAAATAAATAAATCCGTGGTCTAGGGAACTGGAGATTTTAATTTGCAAGCAAAAAAAAAAAAAAAAGGAAAAGAAAAGAAAGAAATTTCAACTGCAAAATGAATGCCAAAATTTGGGAACGAGCCCAGACAAAAACTGCAAGCCACTAAAGGGTCACTGGTTTGATGGTCTCTTGAAGCTTCTGCTTCATTTGCAACCCCCTGCCCCCCCCCCCCCCCCCCCCCCCCCCCCCGCAGTGGTCATGATTCAGATTTGAGGAGGCTCAAGGCTCCTGTTGGTCACGTCTTAAAGGAAAAGGATGATTATTTATTATTATTATTACTATTATTTCTGCCAAGTGCGTGAGACTGCTTGGCTAAATTGCACCAAAGCAGTTGTCTGAGATGAATCAAACCATGACCTTCACATTGGTCACCCAGATGCACAGCTGTATGAGGATGCCAACTCAGTTGGGAAAAAGAGCACGTCCGCCAGCTATTCCATGGTGTGGCCACAATGCCATAAAGCTGGTGCTCCTGTGGGTGACGCGTCAAATACAACAGCTGCCCATCCCCCCCAAGTGTACGGTCTCCACCTATGCTGTAGAAAGGCAGTTCTCGAACCTGAGTGGGCATCTGGATCCCCTGGAGAGCTCGCAAACCCTGAGTCCTGGGTCCCACCCCCAGAGTCTGATACTGGAGGCCTGGAACAGGGCCTGAGAGCTGGCACATGTAACGAGTTTCCAGGTGATGCTGCTGCTGGTCTTGGGCTTACGCTTTGAGAGCCACAGCTCTAGTATCTGTCCTCTTTGGCCTGTTCTTTGTGACTTTCAGGGCACTGTAAAAATGCCAAACAGATGTCAAATAACTCACTCCTCTGGCAGCGCGCTGAGCTGCTTTTAGATTAAAAACCTTAGGTGTGGGTCTCCGTGCTCCAGAGAAGTGTTGCCTGCTCACTGGGCTCCTGAAAATGCCTGACCCTCCCTAGCACCCCATTTGCAAAGGGGGCTGGACTGGAACCCAAGAGGCAGGGGAGAAGTATAACCTTGGTCTTTGCGGTTGAAAAGGCCAGCCTGAGTCAGGCTCAGTGCCCCGGGGGTCCTGGTCCTGTGCACTCTGGGCTCTAACCTGGTGACGTCATTATGGTGAGCTGGACCACTGCCCTAAGGTGGTGGTGCTGAGTGCTCTGCAAGTGTGTGGCCCCCCAAATGCAGGAGGCCAACTTTTGAAACCAGCCCAGTTCCATTCAGAGGGACAAAGAATCCTTAGCGGTCCACGGCAATGCTGCCCCAGACCAGTTGCTTTGCTAAACAGGGATTTGCGTGTAAAGATAGCAAATCAAGGTGATTCACGACAAAACAAACCACAAAACACTGCTCCGTCCTGGCCCATTCCCGGGATGTCAGAAATTACAGCCCACGTTGCATCCCAGGGAAAAATTCTGCCGTGGGAGCTAAAGGTGAAAAGCTTGCCAGTACTCTGAAGAGCTTGTTTTGCAGAATAAATTTCAGATGAGGATAATTAAGCCACTTCTTGGAGAACTGAGTCTGATTTTACTGGGCCTTTTAGTATATAAGATCTTTCATCAAGTGACTTGCATGGTCCTGATTGGAGCCCGCTAATTATCCTACCCAGCTATTTTCATCGAGTGTGTGTCATGGTGTGCTGACGTGCACTTACATCCCAGCTCTGCTAACAGAACAGGAGGCATCCCGAAATGCTGCAATCAATATTAATGTACTCGAAATCACACTTCCATCTGTTTCTGAATTAATAAAACACAAAATAGATGTCCTTATTTCCCTCTCTCTCTCTTTTTTAGCAAAACGCTTCAAAAGTCGCTCAGATACCATCTCCCTGGGTAGGCAATGGAAAGTAAGTATCTTACGAAAATTGCTTTTTCAGAAACTCAGCGAATTAAGAGACCCCAAATATTTTGTATTGACAACTCAGGAGTGAAGGCCAATTCTGAGACTAGAGTAATTTTTGTGCACAGGAAATTCTGGTCAGATTTCAGCTAATGGCAAGACAGAAGAGTTTAACATGATGCGATTCCCAATTTCTTTAACTATTTGATCTTTAAGCCAAATGATGGCCATAAAAATATCTGTTAATGAGATGGCAGTGATTTTTCAATGATTCACTCGGTAATGAAAGGCCAATGAAATATTCATTGATACATAGTAAGTGCCGTTTAATAAAACCAAAGGCATAATAGTGTTGAGAATGTGAAGGCACTTAGCCTTCATGAGCCTTCATGGTGATTTTTATATTAATACTAAAACACCCTGACCTAAAATACATAAAAGCATCCACTCTACTGCTGATCTACTGCTGATCTAAGGCTCGGTGGACTCCCCCACTCCCTCCACTGCCCATAGTTGGAAGAGCATCCACCTGGTCCTGAGGCTGTCCCTAGCTGCCAGGGGAACTCCAGGAGGGTCGGGGCTGGGGTGGGGGCGGGGCTCGGGGGCCCCTCCCCCGCACTGGGCATGTTTCTCCAGCTCTAAAAGGAAAGGGCTGGACCCCTTGGCATCCGAGGCCCAAGGCCCCGGGTGAGAGATGTTCCTGCTAAGAGGGAGATTTGTAAGCCCAGGTCTGTCTGTGGCACAAATTGGCTCCGTGCCTGCCCTTCCGTGCTTGAGCATCAGTGTTCCGTCTGATTCCAGTCCCTCCCTCACCACCCCAGGCCCGCTTGCCACCACCAGTGGGAAGGGAAACTCCATGACTACAGACCCAAGCTTTGGCAAAGAGCTGCTTTTTCCATTTTTCATCATTTCAAAATTCTTGTGTCTCTGGTCCATACACTTTCTTCCAGCGTATTCTAGTCTCCTCTTGCCATTTTATAAATATCTACAAAGCATACTCCCAAAGCAGTGGGACATGAACTCTACACTGAGATCATAAAAACATTCAGAGTGAGGGAACAGACCCATTAAAAACTCTGCATTAACTCAATTACGGTATTGAAAGGAAGTACCGTTTAAATTGTTAAGTCTTACTTTTATATTGACAAACAAAAGCAAAAGAATGCTTCTCTCTGGAAGTTGAGAAAATAAAAATAACCATTGAAAGGCCCACAGAAAGCTATTTTCTCTGAGCACAGAGTAGAGCGAGGGCAAGTTCAGGTAAGCAGCTATTAAAGGATTTCTGGGAAATTTCTTTTAATTCTGAAACGAAAGAACTCGAACACATCCTAAGCTTGTGAAGTCACACTAAAAGCCTCCTGAAAGGATGTTTTAGGCAGCTTCTGTGTGAAGAAAGCACACTCCCTTTGGGAGGCCAGAGGTTGTGAATGAAGCAACTCCAAATGGTCACCCACGGGTTACCTCCCTTTCATTCAGCGAACACCTCAGGCACATTTCCATACAAGGGGCTGGGGGCACAGCTGACTCCAGTGGGATCCCTGTGCTCCAGAAGCACACAGTCCAGTGGAGGGAGGTGACAGATGGGAACGAAGTTCTATGGAAGCCCAAGAGAAGAGGAGCTTGGGCCTCCCTGGATGGTCAGGGAGGGCGTCTTCTATGCAAGCGAGGCCATAGCCTACTTTCCCCAGCACACGGGGGCTGGCACCACACAGGGCCTGGAAGGGCATCTTCCAGAAGCAGCAACCCCTGACCATGAGGCCTGGGGGAGAAAATTTACAAAGAAGCAGTTGGAAGAAGGAGAAGAACAATCTGCTTAGTACTGAGCAGGGATTGGCAAACTTTTTCCAAGGCTTAGAGGTAATATCTGAACACCATGCTTGGCACACGGTAACTTTACCATTTGAGCTGGAAAGCATACACTGTCCCACCCCTAGAACTCCCAGAGCTCTTGGTGTATACTTCGCCTTGGGCACTTATTCTAGCTTGTCAGAAACTCATGGGTCTGCTCCCCTACTAGACCATTTGCTCTTCCCAATAAGGGGCCATTCATTCTTTCATTTGCCACCTATTTACTGAGTGTGTACTATGGATGATGAGACACTCTGCCAGGCACTTGATAGACACACCCCCATCATCTTGTGCTATATGTTATTCTCCTACCCTCTCCAGAGCCTCTCTATGTAGTGGATACTAAACAATGACAAAGGGATGGTGGAAGACAGTTCATTCATTTATTTAACATTCATTAAGTACATAGGATGTGCACCAGGCACTGGTCTAGACACTGGGTATAGACATAGACAGAAATCCCTACCCTCCTTGAGGTCACATTCTGTTGGAAAGAAAAAGTAAAAACTATGTGGTTTGCTGAATGGTGGCAAAGGTCATAGAACACATGGAAACCAGGAAGGGGGATAGAAAGCTTGGCTAGGGATCACGTGGGGAGCAGGACACCTATCTTGAATTGGGACGTTAGAGAAGGATGGTGGAGAGCAGTCCATGTAAATACCTGGGGGGGATGCATTCCAAGCAGAGGGACAGCAACCACCTTCCGAAGTGGGCTGTGCCTAATGAGTCTGACAAACAGCAAGGGGGCGAGTGTGGCTGAGATGTGGATTGGACCAGTGTGCTAATGGTGAAAGTGGTGGGAAGTGGGTGCCTGTGTGTGTACCCTCATTTGCGTGTGCCATGAAGGTGTGAAGAGAAAAACAAGATCTACAAGTAGACCCACAGAAAGAAAATGGGACAAGGAACCTCAAGCTGTGTGGAGAGCCAGGTGGGAGTGGGAGGCCCCCCGAGATGAGTGCAGCATCACGCCCTTGTAGCCAGAGTCACAGCCTTCCTTAGGCAGGTTGGAATTCTTTCATCAGTACAATGCGGCCTGCAGATACGCTCATCGGGAGGTCACTCCTAGAGCCTCGTGTAAGATCCGCCATGACCAAAAGCAAACCCACGCCCTAATTCCCCTTGCCTCCACTACTGATTGTTATTGTTTACAAGAAAGTAGGCAGTAAGAGACAAAGATAGCCCTTCAGTTAGCACGTGGATGTCATATGCTAAAAAGGCCTTTTCAAGATGTACAAAGTAAATAGAGGTGATGTGTTTCCCCTTGTGACTTCTGGACATGATCAGAAATCACTGAATCCAACCTTTTCTTTGAGTCAAGGAAAGGCTCAGCAAGGGGAAGGGACATGCCCAGGAGCACACAGCCATTTAGGGCAGGGCCAGGGTTAGAATACAGGTCTCCTGGGATTCCAGTACATACTCTGTTCCCAGCACAGCATGGTTCCCCTTTCAACATTTGAGACATCTGACAGCTTTGGGATTTTTCTCTAGCCATTACAAATGAGGACATACTCTTTTCTTGCCTTAAGTTGGCATCTAAGAGTTAATGACCACTACTCGGAGAAAAGAAAATCGCATTTGCAAGCAACCACAACAAAGAAATCCAGCATTCACTGCCTGTTTTGTGTGTGTGTGTGTGTGTGTGTGTTTTGGGGTGGCTTTTTTTTTTTTTTTTTGGTCTTTAGTTAACCCTTCCGTGCTTAGGCTCCTTAGCTTGGACATCGCCCCACTCCACCCCTGCCTTGAGAATAAATCTTTCCATCGAGAAGTTTCAAAAGGTCTTAGAAATTATAAACAGAACAGGAAAACTTTCACACCCTCTCACAGACAAATGCAGAGCAAGTGTGAGGATCCCCTTTGCCCCTCATACTAGAACATACCAGAAGATATACTCTGTTTCCAGAAATGGACCAAAGCTCTCACAGGGCCTGGCACACCCCACATGAGTCTCGAGGCAAGTGTATCGATTTGAGTCACTCCCAAATTGAGTTAGCAATACTCCAGCCATTGCCCCAGATCTTGTGTTCACGTGCCCATTGGGGTGCACATCCGCTCTGTGAGCACCGATCGGCTCTGAGGAACACAGCCAACCTGGAAATCTAGAGTTACCAGCAGCCACGGCTGGGAACAGCAAGGGGGAGTGACAGGCTGCCTTGATGATCTGCTGGGTGTATTTGGAGGAACGAGGAGGAGCCCCAAACACAGCTTTCTCCATTTCTTCTACTCCCCCAAAATGTTCTATCGTAACAACGTGGCACGCTGGGGCACCACTGGACAGTCTTTCGAAGTCTCGTTGAAGGAGGATAGGAAGGCTGAGGGGGTGCATAGGCCTTGCTCACGTGCACAGGAAGCACCCAGGCCCTCCCTGATATGTGCAGATTGCAGGGGACTCCTTGTTGCTGACATTAAAGTATTGAACCACAATCTATATCCAGACCTTGGTTCTGCCCAAATAGGACCTGCAAAGACTTCTCTTCGTAAACAGCATGCAGGTGAAGGGTCAGCAATTAACAGCCATCTCTGTAGCATGTCTTTGAGAATCTCAAAGATTATTCAGAATCTTACTTTTTCTAGCTTCCCTAATACTGCTCCTTGGGGGGCTTTCAAGAATTGCACTTTGTTTATTGTGGTGACTGTATTTGGAGCAAATTGTCATTGCGATTTCCACAAAACACTTTGATAATAGCCTTTCCTAGCTGCCACTAGCCATCTGGCAGCAGGTAGAGAAATCAGCACAGCTCTGAGATGTGTCTTCCTCTGAAACCTCACAACACTGGTTATATATATTCAAAATAAGAGCTACATGTGTGGATAGGATGAATGCCAGAGAAAGATTCACCCAGCTCTCTCTGCTATCTTAAAACGAAAGAAGCAGTGTGGATGGAGTCATCAGGGGTTGTCAGAGGCAGGGAGACATCAGTGTTCAACTGAGTTAGAAAAGGAGAAGCATGGCTCATTCTAGAGCCTGGCCCTGTAGCCCTGTGTGGGTTGGTCAGACAAGGCCAGAATGCGATGATAATCAATAGGCTCTTTCTACTCTGGGGCCTCTAGAGAAAACTAAGGTGTTGGCAGAAACTACAAGATGTCTTTTGAGAACAAGCTTCTCCACACCTGGGCTTCATATATGCTCACCACGCTAAACCTCATGCGGCAGTGACGTTCTCGTGAGGCCTCAGCATGGGGAGGGAGGCCTAGAAGGCCACAGTCACTCTTGGCAGCCAGCCTCACCAGGCCTATCTCTTCCCCTTCCCCCAGGAACACTCCATCCCCGGTGTCTCTCAACAACGTCTCTCCCATCAATGCAATGGGCAGCTGTAACAACGGCCCGGTCACCATCCCCCAGCGCATTCACCACATGGCCGCCAGCCATGTCAACATCACCAGCAACGTGTTACGGGGCTACGAACACTGGGACATGGCCGACAAACTGACAAGAGAGAACAAAGGTATGCTTACCTGTTCCACCCACACTCATGGACCATGGTAGGGTCAACCGTGCTTGGAAGCACTTGAGTTTTCCATGGTGGCCTTATCTTTCTGTCTCTCTGATTTCCAGGGTGTAGAGGAGGCAAGAAGGGGTTAACTCAGGGCCGACAGAGTAACCACATTTTTGCTGAGAGAGTAAGCAAGTCCTGGGATTTTTTTTCTGTTCTCCTTCAAAGCTTAAACTAGTCTGAGCTGTGACATGTTGGCAAATGACCATTTCAGATTTTCCCTCAATGGTAAGGATCAGCACGGAAAAACAGAGGCAAAGGAGAAAAGAATGATTTGCAAATTAATTAAGATCCCGTTGGCCTCTTTTGTCAACTTTAATCTTTTGGGTTTGTTTTGGGGGGGGGGGTTGTTTTTTTCTTTTTTTGGAGAGGTGAGGTTGAACTGCAGGCCTGCTACTTTCATTACAACCACCGGCTCCAGGGAGCACGTGATGACACGGCTTGTGTTCAGAAGCAAAGGCCAAAGCTCAGCTGGTATTTTTTCCACACTGACAGCTGGGATGAAGGATCAGGGTCCCGTTCGTGGTAACGCATGGGCTTTGCTACAGAACAAATGCAGGGAGGACCCTGCTCCACCAGAGGGTGAGTCAGTGGTCTCTGGCAACTCCTGCCGCCATCTGTGACCCTGGCTGTCGCCTAGGTTCACAGGGAAGTCTCGCTATCCTAATGAAGGTGGGACGCACAAGCAGACTGCACTCTTGCCCTGGCCATTCATTCGGCTTGGCTGATCCTGGCCCAGTAGTCACAGACAGTCAAGGTGGGCACTGGTGTGGGCCTTTGGGAATCAGGTAGCGAAGAGGGGCCCCGCAGTTTAGAAGAGCGGAACTGTCTGGCCAGGAACTGGGAGGCGTGTGCATTGCTACTGCGGTGCTGACTGTGTGGAGAGTCCCACCGAAGTAGGAAGGGTGCCGATTTTGAAGGCTGACCATTTAAGTTGGAATCCTGCCTGGGTCATGCAGTGCTGGGCAACCTCAGGCAAGTTACTCAAATCTTTGAGCCACTTCCTAGATTCCATTTCTGTAATGGAGATAATAACGTATGGAGCCACTAGCATAAAATAGCAGGTTCAAGGTAGAAAGCCAGCAAATATTTATTCACTTACTCCATATTATTATGTATCTATGTGACTCCAAGATTCTGTGGCTATCAGAGCACATTCCATAATCTGAGACTTCGACCCACAACCCGGCTAGAGACTTACACTGACCCTTGGGACTATTCACAGGTATTGGTTACATCAGTAACTGGGAAGAAATCGGGCCACAATTTCCACATGCCAGATACTGTACTATTTGCCCGATCACTTGTTGCCTCATTTGTCCCTGTTTTGTAGATAAGTGAGGCAAGGTTAAGAAACTCACCCCTGACATCATAGCTCCTAACCCTGGAAGCAGGAATTGAATCTAGAACTCTGAACCACTAGGCTACACTGCCCATCAAGAGAGCGAGATTAATAAGAGGTCCTCAGAGATCTTCAGTGAGCTCCTGCCCTCAGTTACCTGAGTGATGGGCACCTCTCTACTTCTCTAAGCTTCTGAAATTCCAAAGACAACTGGCCCAGATGGCCAGGCCCATCCAAAAGTTCTAGAAGTGCAAGTAAAAGCATAAGCATCTTAAGACTTGCCTAGCTTGTCTGCTTCTACTCTTCTCTCTTATTTTGTATTGGTAACTGGAGGGTAGTTCAATATTTATGGATTTCTGTCATAATTGCATCCATTTTCAAAATCTGCTAAAGTAATTCCTTCAAAATTAACCACAGAACTTTCCAGGAGTGATGTGGTGGCTGTGCTGATATTAAGGGAAATGGAGCTAATCTTGTCCTTAGCACAGCATGTCAGGAGTTGTTAAGTTCCCCACCTAAGACTCCATCAGAACAGCTCTGCACTCTGCTTAGAGTCAGAGAGCCTTCCCCCATCTGTCTTGTCCACAAAGAGATGGGTAACTGAGGAGCTTCCCTTTTGATTGTTACTCTGGATCCCACTGGGGACAACCATGTCTTTGCACTCCCCCACCCCACTCTGTGCCTGCCCACCCGTGCAGCTGCAGATGGCTTCTGGCAGAGGACTCTGGTGCTAAAATCGGCCAATGGGGGTGATGTTGCTCCCTGGCCTTTGGTCTGGAAGCTCTGTTCCCTACCTCCCCAGCTGCTTACTCAAAGCTGCTATTAAAATGGTGACTTGGTGGGGGCACCTAGGTGGATCCGTTGGTTAAGCGTCTGCCTTCAGCTCATGTCATGATCCCAGGGACCTGGGATTGAGTCCCACATGGGGCTCCCTGCTCAGCGAGGAGCCTGCTTCTCCCTCTGCCCCTCTCCACTGCTCGTGATCTCTCCCTCTCTCTCTCACGCTCTCTCTCTCAAATAAAATCTTTAAAAAAAATAAAAATTAAATTAAAAATTTAAAAATAAAAAAAAAAAAAGGCAACCTGGGTATCTAGTGCACAGCATCCTGGCTCACGTGTGGCTCATGTTCACTCAGCAGTGACTAGGTCCTTTAGCATTTCCCTTAATATTGTGTTATATGAGGAAGTATTTCAGATGCCAAAAATAATTTACTCCTTTATCAGCAGAAATTACTTTTATTGCATAGTACAGGTTTAAAAGTATCACATAATCAAATGAAGTCGATACCTAGAGAAGGAGCCCATATGTTATACATAACGTGAAGAATCAGTGCATTGTTTTGTGAAATACCATCTGCTGGTCAATCAAGCGCGTGGAGCCCCTGCATGCAAATCGCCTTCCAAGAAGGCGGGTAAGCTTCCCAACCACTTCAAGGTAGCCTTCAGCACACACTACCCCCTCCGCTGCCACATTCCTCGCGCCAACCAGAACAGGCGTGACGTCCTCCTGGCTGGGGCTGCCTCCTCCGTCGGGAGCTGACAAAGAGGATACCCAAGAGCCCTCTCATAACCAAGATCAACACAATGGTAGACAAATAAATGCAGACGTGAAAAGGGGACGCCTAGATACTTTTCTAGACATCAGATAGTCTTTTCCACATACCTCCCACCCCACTCCAAAGCAGACCGTCCCAAACTCCAGCCCCAGTGGTTAGCAGTGTGACCTCAGCTCGGCCCCTTCTCCAAATCAGCTGGAGGGGAATCAGCCCGGGTACTCTTACCTTCTGTGTCCTTCAAGGCGAGGAGGGAGTTGTTAGCGACAGGTCATTTCCCTTCCCTAAAGGAATTGGTAATAAGACCCGAAATCAGATGCCTTCTAGACGTTTATTTAGCGTTAGATGCTGATGGCTATAATTGCTGTCCAGGTTCACTGGCTATGTCTGCATCGTGCCGAGAAAAATCGGTAAACTCAGTTCATTTAGACAAAGGAAAAAGAGAATACTTTCAATTCAGTAACACATACAATGGCAAACAACTCAATATCCTATCAACTGTGGCTCCCTACCATTTTGTGTATATGGACCTCTTTCTAAATATAAATTTTTAATATCTAAAAATACAGATTCTCTATGTACTGTTAAAATGTATTCAAGTACATTTTATTTTATATATGTAATTTATGTGTATATTTTAATATATATAAATGTTACACATAGACAAACACATTTTTAGATATAATGTGATGTGTGTGTGTACACACACCTCACAAACCTCCACAAGGTTATAATATTCTTGTAGAATCCGCTGAGAGAATATATAGGGATTTGAAAACACTTACTATGAATCAACAGATTTGAATGAATTTGTGTTTTATTAATCACAGTAACACAAACATGATTTATGCCACATAATTTTTGGAGCTACACAAAGATTAAAATAATAGTGCCTCCTAGACATACGGAGCTTCGGTCCCCCAGCACACAGTCTATAAATTTTTGTTGAATGAATGAAGAAACAGGGAAAACTTTTCCAATGTCCACATAGTTGTGTTGTCGCGTGAAGGCAGCTTAAGCCATCTGGTGTGTATTTCTGTGATGATATTCAAAGGCCTGACCAAGGTCTGCTCTGATTTTCAGAATTCTTCGGTGATCTGGACACACTGATGGGGCCCCTGACCCAGCACAGCAGCATGACCAATCTCGTCCGCTACGTTCGCCAGGGACTGTGTTGGCTGCGCATTGATGCCCATTTGTTGTAGTGGGCGCGCCCCCATCTCCAGCATCGCCACCCATCACTCTACCTCTACCAGAGCACCAACGGTCACTGGTGGAACTCCACTCATTTGGGAAAGTTCTCTTTGCTTATGTTTGTTTTTATGCTTCTTTTGATATCTGTGAAAAACAGACATCATTGTAAGTGGACACTACAACTTGAGAGCAGTATATGTTTTATTACTTAGTCATTTTTCAGTATTTTATATGCATTTCTCAGATCCCACCATCCTTTTGTGCTTGATACAATGACACAGTCCCTACAGTATTGTTTTAAGTCCACACTACCCAAAACAAAGAATGGGAAGTACTTGTGATGATAACAGGTTCCTGAGAAATGAAACGATATGTCATATATATATATATATGAACTTAGACACAAAGGACCTACTAAGATTCAAATTTTCCGCAATAGCCATTCCCCAAACTATACTCTTATGTCCAGAAAAGAACATATTTCAGAATCCATTGTTAAACTTTTGGGGTTCCCACGACTCAGTCTCCAGGTGAGAATTTTCATTGTCAAAACCCACTGGTTAGATGTTGTAGCCACATCATAAAATCAAGAGTATTAAGAAAACAAATAAGCATAGCAATGGCACTCTTAAAACAATACTATGGCAGACAACCAGAGGACTTTCTTGCTGACATCCCTTCCCTGATGCCCTATTTTTAAAATTTTAATGAGATGAAGTGGCAACATTGATTTCGACAACTTTAAGACATCGGCTGGCATTAAATATCTTGGAACTCCCTGATCTGAAGCATAAATCCTCACCTGGCATTCTCTTTTGTGTAAAGCTCTCCTTTTGAGGGGCAGTTAAGTGGGTGCACGCCCTAGGTGCCAAAATACTGCACTCTGGTTTTAGAGATGAGAGATGAGGAGAGGTCTGGAAATGTCCAAGGAACTCATACCTCTGCATCTTTGCAGTTGGTAGGCAGGTCCATTACTGGCAGGATATTTTTATTGTATTCTGCTCAAATCTCTGGAAACAAAAGTCAAGTTATCACTACCTAGGAGTTAGAATATACAATTCGCTTCCAGTTATAATCCACATTTTCTAGTTCACAGTGTTTCTCCTCCTCCTCCTCTTCCTCTTCCTCCTCCTCTTCCCCATCTTCCTCCTCTTCTTACTCCTCTTCCTCCTCCTCCTCCTCCTCCCTCCTCTTCTCCTTCTCCTTCTTCTTCTTCTTCTTCTTCTTTTTCTTCTTCTTCTTCTTCTTCTTCTTCTTCTTCTTCTTTCTTTTCCTCTTCCTCTTCCTCTTTGATCTTTCTTTACCTTTTTTGGAGCTCATTAGCTTTTGACTGAAATACTGAAATCACTGATGTTATTAAAGTCTATATTAGCATAAATCATTTCCATGAACATTCCAGAGAAAACTCCAAACTCTCTAAGTAGTGGCTAGCCCTTTAACAAAAAATGAGTCTTGGGGTAACGCTTCACCCTAGGGTGCTTTGAAAGAGCCCTGAAGATTGGTAACAGCTCACTTAATTTGGAGACATTTCCACATCACTTGTAATTATCCCCACCCCTTCTGATCCTCCACATTCATTTTATGTCCCCAAACATCACCATGTAAATATCATCTTTGGTGTTCCATCTCACCAGAAGAATCCCTCACCTGTAGTTAACACTAGTCATACATTAGTTCTTTATAATTACCTGCTGGTATATAATTCCACGTCGCCTTGAATCTGTTGAGTTTATTGAATTCTGTTCACTGAGCGATGACCAGATAAATAGTAGACATATGCACATGAAAGATGCACACTTGTATGATTCTTAAAGCCTGTCATGCAAGTCTGTGATAGGAACAGCAAGGGATCACCCTGCACTCTCATTGTCAAGGTTAAGATACATTCCCAATTGCAAAAGAGCCAGACTCAAGCTCCGCTCTGGTCATCGTTGAGTTCAAGACCCTTTTATAATAAGGTTGTGGAAGTTGTACTCCAATGGCTGAGGCCATGTTGTCAGGTGACTGCTGGGAGCGTCCCAGCAGCTGAACCCACCACTTTCTATGCTCCCAGTGTGGTTGAGCTTTACATTCGCGGTCTCCGCAACAACACACGCACACATACAGACATGCACACAAATGAAACCTGAGAGAATCTTCTCTGAGCCTCTTAAATGGGGAAAATGATAATATGAAGGACTCCAAACATCCAAGGTGGGTGTCACATATAAAAATGAAGCTGATGGTTTTGCAGTGACTCAAGTTCTCTGTTCATTTTTCCATGGCTTACCAGGTAGAGTGCCTGACTATTACTATATAATGAAGCCCACTGGCTTGACTTGTAAGTTCAACCTAAACCACGATCCTAGACCATCACAGATTTAGGGGTAGATTCTTCTTGAAATTCAGTCTCCAGAAACTAGACACTCGAACGCTAGGGGCAGTTTCCAAAAAGAAACCAGCATCTTGCCTCATGGATGAAAGACCTGTAGCTCTAGTTTCAGCGAGTCCTTTTATCTACTTTACATACAACAGGGAGGCAGCAGAGAATCCCGCTGCTTGATGTCACCTCGGGTGGCTGACTATACACTGTGTGCCAAATCAGCAACACGATGATCAAATCTGACAGTTGAGCCCAGGATCACCACCTGATTATTTAGCAGACCCATTTGTAAAGCAGCTTAGAAACCAATTAAACATGGAGGAGGAATGGCCTTCCTATCCCTGGAGATGAGACGGTCTTTGGTTTCACGATTAAGGATTGTTGCTGTTTCCTAGGCACTGTAGCCATCACATTGTGAATGGTGATGTGTGTCGTAGGTGTGCGGCTTATGTGAGGGATTGAGATATTTTGTCAAGTAAATCTCTTCAGTGTACCAGTCTGTGGGAGGGATGTAGGACATGTGGATGGCAGTGAGAGATCCTGCCTGGAGACCTTGACAGAGGCTTGGTGAGACACATCTCAATGAGCACACGGAGGTAGGGGAATGGGCAGAGTAATGGGAAGCTCCACCTGACACAGAAGGATCTCGGCCCTGCTACGTGACCCAGGTAGGGCCACCACTATGCCTTCCTTTGTCACCCAAGCTCCAACCACAGGGAGTTTGACAAGTTCGTGCGAGGATGTTGGCTTGGCTTTGTATTTTTAATTAACTGGATTTTTTAGTGGTTTTGTCATATTACTGTCTGAGTTTGGTAGGTAGGATTAATTTGGAAAAGAGTATACTAGTGTGGTCCTCGGGGTAGAATTTAGCCGTAAGCATGTTGTTAGCCAGCCTGTAGACTGTTAATTACTTAATAATCTCATTGGGAAAATACTCGTAGTTTTATATTTGGGTGACATAATTGGAAAAGCAGATTAGCTGCTGCTAACTTTTAAAAGACTTGAGGTTGACATAAAAAGTTCCAAATCTTCAGTCAATAACCAAGTTGCTAAATTGGAAACCATTGGCTAAAATGTGTTTTGTTGAGTTTCCAAATGTCCGGATCTGCATTTGGACATTGCACCGCTAAATGCATTGGAAAGATACTTGGTCTGGCGTATCTTTCCCAAAGCTGTCTGATTCGGAGTTAGTTTTATTCAGATTTGCATCCTGGAGGTTGAAGTTGGAGTATGAAGTTGGAAAGCATTTTTGAAGGCAGAATCAATTGAGCTGTGAGGGCTCCCCCCTCACGTACTTCTCAACAGACATGAAACATTCACCTGCGTGAGTTGGCAGGTGCGAGAACCAAACTGGATTGCTGGGTAGGACTACTCAGTAAGGCAATGAACTCCTTGCTTAGAGAAGCATCACTATCCCCATTGAGAAACTGTGTGGCGAGACAGTGTAGCTACACAATATCAAACGAATGGGTTGATTCAGTGCCCCCAGATTCAATTCTGTGGGGGAAAACTATTGAGCCAGTTGTCACTGCTCGGTTATGCAACTGGCAGACTAAACTCCTCTTCGTCGTTATGGTTGTCGTTGTTGTTGTTGTTGTTTGTCATTTCCACCCGCACAGCCTTATTCTCATAATTAAACCCTGATTCATTTTCTCTTTGGTGTTAGCAAACTCCAACAGCAGAGATGGCATCTGTGTATTGATAATTGGCATTTACCCTGGCAGGAGGCTAATCGGATAGGCTGGTCTCAGACGTTAATCCTACCATCTGATATTTTCAGGGAAAGAAAAAGTAATTCCCTTTCCATTCTCCTCCTCACAAATCTGGAAGCCCTCTTTACCAAGAGCATCACATTTTCCTCCGTAATCCATCGACTCAAAATTGCATGGTGGGGAGGGCGGAGGGGGGTGGGGTGGGGGGGTGGAGGGTAGGGAAGTCCTTCCAGGCCAGGCTGCAGTTCTTGCCCCTTTCTGCTTCTGACATGAGATGTTAACGAATCATTCATCAGGCTCACATTGGGTTAGGGGACACTGAACTGCTTTTCCGATCCATGATCAATCATCGTTCTTCTAAGAGATTGGAGCTTTGCTGTTTCATTAACTGTGCAGTGTAGACTAATGGTGTTTAATAAAAATCATTCAAAATTTCAAACTCTTTTGCCAGTGACCTCGATTTTGTTGGCTCTCTGCTTTGTACTAGACTTTGAGGAGGGACGGGGGAAGCAAAGGAAGCCTGCTACTGGGCACCTGGCAAACCCAGTGGCCCCCAGCACTTGCTGGTGAGCGGCGGCAGCGTGCAGACCAGCTGGGGGAAACCTCCCGAGGAATGCCACAGTGGATGCTTTCAGCCGGGGATAGCTTGTTCCTACTGAGGGACTCATTGTTCTCCAGCCTCAGCAGCAGGAAGCCAGCTGCCATATCCGGAGCTTAATAAGAACTGTAAACGCTTTACCTATTTGGTTTTGGCCCGCACCACTCATGTGGCTACCAAATAGGAGAAGTATCTCTGAGAGGAGAGCCCAGGGGGTGACAGCGGTAGCCAAATGCATCCCAGATGCTCCGGCCTTCTTTGAACTCGGTGGCGGAGGAGCTCCGGGCAGGAAGCATAATTGGAGAAACCCCCAAACGGGCTGAGTTGGTGCCGCATTGGCCAGATGGAGAGCTAGCTTCTCCTTCGGTCAGCCTGGCATGCAACCAGTGGTGTACTGGTAAAATGTTTAACAGCCAGCCCTCTGAGAACAGAAAGCACCTGACTTACTTGTAGGGTTTGCCAATTTCTGTAGTGTAAATATCCCCACCGTGGCTGATCTCGAGCCACGACGATGTCGCAGATCGCAGAGTTGGGAAGAGATGCACGCAAAGTTGGGAGCACGGGCAAGACAGCTCCAACACACTACTGAATGCAGCCTTCCAAAGAGGGTTCTGATTTCACATTTATGTTCATGTGGACGCACGCGTGCAAACACACAGCCATGCACACACGCATACACTTGGGTGACAAGCTGTTTCAACCCTTTCAAATGTGAATTGGTCCTCTGTGAATATAGGTAGTTTGTGATACGGCCCAAGAGGTATGGATTTTAAGCAGGAGAGAGCTAAGAAGAATGGCCTCTTGAGACCAAAGCATAGACAAATGGGGGTGGGGGGGGTCATCACATCTCAAAGGAAAAACAGCAGCGAGATCAGCCCTTGGAAAACCTATATGGTTGGTTGAAAATAGGATCAGTAAGTGTTCTTTTATCATTATTTTGTAAATGTCCAACTGGAATTTCTAACTTGTAACTTGGATAAATTATTTACTCTTCATCCTTCTGATGACAACCTCTGTGTAGTTAGGAAACATTAGGGCCTCTATGGAGAATAGCACAATCCAAAATGCATTGTGTTGTTTTCTCGTAATATGGAAACTCAGTATTTCTCCCACCTCCCTCTTGTTGTTCAGAAGATTTTTACTTTAGTTATTAGAGATCGAAGTTATGTGTTTAACATGTGTTTTTAGTTAAAAGTGTCTACTTACTGTCCTAGCTCTGAATTCAAACCAGGATGTCTCCCGTATCAATTGCATGACTAATACTCAGAAATGATCATCCAAACCAAAATAATTCCCTTTTCTACTCAATATAAAGAAAACCAGGGTCACTAACAGGAAGGCATAAACCTCTTTTAAGAGAGTGAGGTTTTCATTAAACACACACACACACACACGTGCGCGCGTGCACAACTTTTTTTTCTTGGGCCTCCTCATTATAAATCATCCTGAGGGTAGAATAGAAAGTCTCAAAGGACCCATTCTCCTGGTCCTGTGCATCTTCTGCAGTTAATAAGAGGTCTGTGTCTGGAAAGGTTGAAGAACTTGCCCTACAATCCTATTATTCTTTAAACATTTCTGTGTTCTGTCTGAGCCCGTGCCCGTGGTCGAATGTTAGCCCTGGAGGAGACCCATGTCCTACTCTTTCTTTCTGGCCTTTCTCTCTTTTGCCCCTGTGGTTCCTTCTGTGGCCAGTACAATAACAGGGTGGCAGGGGGTCTTCTGTCTCCTCATGGTATTTGGGCAACGTTTGTCCCACTGGAGAATGGTAACATCTGGGGCTGGTCTAATTGACATTTCACTCACACAGGGACTCAGAGTCCCCGTAGGCAATGGACCAGTTTGCATGGATACAGAGAGCGAGAAAGATGTTCATCATCATCTGGTGATTGCCTATTTCAAAACCATCCTCACTAATCAATCATATTCACCCACAAATATTACAAATGAGATCAATTCTGTCTCAAGACAATTTGTCAAATAGTTTTCTTCCTGGATGATTCGAGACTTGGGGTATTTTAGAAAGAGAAATGTCTGAGATGAAATCCCTCACATTTATTTAATTCTACAAATTGCTGTTTTTATTCCTATGTTCATCGGAGTAGTGCTTCTGGAGATTGTTTGATGTGGTGTTGTCTTCAGATAAAATTAATACATCTAAAGTGAGCCCAGTATCAATACCATGCTCATAATGCTCCTTGGGATCCGAAGATACCTAAAATTCTTCCCCTTGGCACACTTGGTTAGTTGAGTGACATGTCTTTCAGATCCTCCAAAGAAAAGTCTGGTTTCTTTTCTGGTTTTGTGGTGGTGGTTGTGGTTGTGGTTTTTGTGACCTGTTTCTCTCTATCTCTCTGTCTCTCTCTGTCGCTCTCTCTCTCTCCCCACTCTCACTCGCTTGCTTTGGCTCTGGCTTTCGCTTTCCTGCTCGGGCGCTTTCTCTCTCTAAACAAATGAATAGTTGAGTTAAATGTGAGCTTCTGAATTGTACTTGTTCATGCTTTTAAGACATAACAGATTAATAAAAATAGATGTGTTCTAATTTAAAACATGCCACCTGGAAAGGCATGCAGTATTATGAAACCATGATATTAGAAATATTAGTCTGTTGAATCCATTTGTCCAATTGTATAACTTTGTGGAGCAGTGTTTTGACCTTTACGGCATAATTTTGGAGCAAGTGGAGTGGTTGCAGGCAGATGAGACAGTTTACATCAGGAATTTTCAATGAACTTTAGTTGGAGGCCTGGCAATGGCAAACATCTTCAGATGTTGCTGTAACCATTATGAAGAACAAATTTCTGTTCTAGAAATTTCCCAGAATGCTTCAGTCAAGAATTTTTTTTAGGTTCATCTTTTTCTTTTTTTTTCATTTCTCCTTTTCTTTTATTATTTTGAAGCTGTTTATTATTACCGACTGAAGAAATATTTTGATTGTACTGTTTTTCTCTGTTCTCGTCTCTCTCTCTCTCTCTCTCTTCTCTTTCTCTCTGTCTCTCTCCATTTAACTATTGAAATCTGGAGTCTTTGGTAAATCTGCATGAGACTGGTCTGTAGGCCAGGAATGAAATCGAAATCTAAACAAACCTTGATGGGTTTTCAAAGAGGAACACTCTGTGTTCATTGGGCCCTTCCATGCCTCACATCGACAAATGATGACAGAAGTACTTCTTGCAGTGGGGCACTTTTAGAATCTCCTCTGAGACCTGATGCAGTTTAACAAACGACTCCACCTGTTTTGCCAGTAAGTCACTTGACTGAGGCTTGAAAAATACCCCTGAGAGTTGCCAGGGGTGTCCGCCCGGTCTACAGTGTATGTGTTTGCTTTGTATCTACGAGGCACGTTCACGTCTCGTGTGCTCATGTGAAGTATTTCCTAGCCTGTATATAAGAACCAGAAAGATAATCCCAACATGTTGTAAATGAAGATGTGACTCTATAAACCTTTCCCTTGTTCAAAAGAGAAGACATTTTCATGCATATTGTAAACAGAAACTTTGTATATTTAAGTGTCATGGAAAATATGTATTGAGTAACCAGTATACAAATGGGAATTCAAGTGTCATCATAAGCTTTGTTGTGGGGGGGGTGCTGGTCAACACCATGACCCGGGACCATTGTGACATGTCGTCTCTGTGTGTGTGTACGTGTGTGTGCGCATGTGCGACATGTCGGGCTTGCCATGTCCTTCACGGGATTTTAGCTTTCCCTTCTTGAAAAACATTCTTTTACAGTTCCAGGAGACCATGGCTACGTTGCTGTAGGAAGGCAGGGATTTGAAATGAAAACTCCTTTCCTCTTGGGAGCTTTTATCATAACATTATGGTTCAACTACATGGATTCACTGGCCTTTGTGAGGGAAGAGGCTCTGTTCCAATCCAACCAAGTTTCCAGAGAAAACCATAGGTCAAGATGCATGGGAGGGAAGATGGAGGCCACCTCAGCTGCAGCAACATATGAGTTGAGTGGAGCCCTCTGGGTTGGACTGAGCTTGCCCCCAAGCTGCAGCTCAAATCCCTGGGGTCAGTGTCCTGGCCTGGGCTCCCTCCACATCAGTGGACAAGGAGAACTATCAGAAATAGCCTGGCCTGGATCCTGAGAAGAAAAGTTCCTGAGGCCCTGCCCCTAGTGGGAGACCCTTTTCCACACCAGTGGCAGCCCAGGTGGCCGTTAAAATGCGATGGATAATTCATAAAGTGCCCCCTTTGTTTCACCATGATCCAATGAGTCTTTTGAACCACTTTTCTTGAGTGTAGATCTCCAATAATGGTCATACTCATTGCAGACTCACCAACTGTCACTGTTCGTAAGCATGCCCGTCTCGTCAGAATTTCAGTAAATTCAGATGTTCTGTATAGACCAAGGTAACTGTCCTTAACCTCAAGCAATGAATGAAATGGTATCTGGTTGCTAAAACTGGTTTCATGTGCTTTATATATAAAACTGTATCTGCCTGTGTGGCTTTTGCATTTCAAATGTGTGGCACACAAGCGTTTTGTTGGTGCTTTGTTCTCAGTACAGTAACTCTGTGTATAAACATTCTAATGTAGTTTTGTTGTTTTCCAACATGATGTCTCTGTAAAAATGATATTGGCTGAGCTGGTGCGTTGGTTTTCTCTCATAGAGGCATTAACTATACTGCCAATGCATTGAATTATTTAAAAATGCAAAATAAAATTTTTATGAAAATCTCATTTTAGACATGTAGATTATTCTGCTTACAGACTTTCCAGCCTTGAGTCCCTTGCTAGCACCCCTTTTGAATTGTAATACATACTCAGTGCTCTCACTTACCTCAACAGCTTTAAAACTGAAGTTCTGTAAAGAACTCTCACAAAGCTGACTCATTTTATGAGACCCTGGGCCCATCGTTCAAAGCCCATTTCAGAGAAAATTGTCAAATGTTTAGTTATCTGGGTCCCTGGTACACAGCACAAAAAAAAAAAAACTTACAAAGTAGAGTTATACCTGTAGCAGGTGCTGAGGGAAGAGGAAATTCTCGAACTAGGCTACAAACTTAAAAGCACAGCTGACGGGGACCATTTACTGCAGGGGCGCACAGCCACTGGCCTGGGAGGACAGCAGACGTAATAATTTAGTTCAATATGTGATTTGAAGTCATCAGGAAAAGGTTAAATTATCTTCAGTATACCCGTGTTACTAAGACAGAAGAGCATGGCATGTTTTAGAACTATTTCCTTGAAAATGTTAAACATTTTTCAGGCCACGGAAGAGGAGGTCTCAGGTATCTAGAAATTTCTCTGGCCACACAAAGTGACCAAAGTGCAATGCTAAGACATCATACGGCACTTACAGACACTTGTAAGTGAACACAGCGTTAACAATTGGCAGAATTTTCTGGGAACAAATGAACTATGTCTGGCTTGGCCAGATATTTTGGCCTGGCCTAATGATAGTCCAACAGTAATGCAGCTACGTGTAGTTGAAACTGGCGGTTATAACGCCATCCCTAAGAATTCCAAATCTTTTCCAAAATGTGAAGCCTACGATGTCGGGAAATACAAACATTTTTCTTAGGAGATAATGAAGAAGTACTTCATCTGAGTTGATAGAACTAAATGGATTATAAATTTGTTCTCAAGCAAACCAAGTTGTTTTCTACTTCTCTCAAAAACCTGATGCCATGAAATAAGATCACACCTAGGTAAAAGTATGCCTGCGAGCAGAGAAGAACGGGAAGAAATGTGCAGAATGACTTTCTTAAAAGGTAGAGTGCTGGGATTATGCTGATTGATCAGGCATTGGGTCAGCCTTCTGGAAATGCCTCTTTCCACGAAGACTGACAGCAGGTGCCAGGTGGAGTCAGAAACCCAGGAAAGGCTCGGTGAGGGGGATCTCTTTATGCCTGGAAGTAGCAAAGAGGAGTGATTGCACCACCTTCCCGGCTGGACGCTGTGGCTGGGGTGACAGCCAGGCCCTGGATCAGCCTTAAAATCAGTTCCCTCGGAAGCCTGGGCGGGGTGGTCTCACCCCTACTCTTGTCCCCACCCTGTGAGCGCAGGTTCAGAAAGGAAGCGGGGCAAACCAGGGGAGCAGGTGCGCTGGGCTTTGCAGCAGGATTTTAGAGCAGCCCTTTGCTGCCTGCCTCAAAAGAAATGCTTAACCTTTCTGTGCCCCCCTTTCTTCCTCTGCAAAATGGGCTCCAAAATGTCAGCCTTCTCGCTGCTTCCCAGAGAGGAGCAAGATGTCATAAAGACCAGTGTTTCTCATCTGACATCCCCTCTTGGCTACTCTGCAGGGCATGTTGCCCCAAATAATCTTCCTGCCGCACTGCCATTAGCAAGGCCAGCAGTCTTTAGCCTCGGAGGGCCTTACAGCAGTGAGGGCAACGGCAAGGTTGTCCTGCTAGCGGGGGATACGCCGCAGTGCGTTGGCCGTTGGCAGAGTGTGCCACGCAGAGGGCTGGGAGTGCCCCGAGCCTCGTGCTTTGCACAGAGAGCACATTTAGCGGCGCGGGTTGCTCCGGAAAATACATTTTGGGCTTGGGCAGGCTATTCTGTCCACCTCCCCCTTTTCTAGAAAAGGAAATACAATCCTCAAACCTCTAGCTGGGATAGAAGAGGGATCTGTTCTTTGTTGAGGGTGAGTTTGCCCATAAGTTTCAGGCGTAGACATCTGACATGGACAAGAGTCCTCAGGGCCCTCTGCAACTGTGATTAGGGACGTGCAGATCATGACCTGGGGGTGTGCTGGGCCTGCCAGTCACAGGACCTGGTGTGTGAGTTGAGGCAAGTGGGGGCCAGGAAATGACCTGCAAGCCCCCTCTTTCTAGCTCCGTGACTCCATCCTGCATCCTACCCACCTTCCTGAGGATGGGGGAGGGAAGATTTTGAGAGTCAAGAGGGAACAGGACCAGATGGTACTTCTAGTGCTCTAGAGACAACATCCCACAGGAATCCGAGCTCAGAGCAGGCTTCTCCAGGGAAGGGATTCCCTTTCACACTTGTGTAACTCTCCAGGAATTTCCTAGTTCAAACCACAATTCACTTGAGCTTATTGTCATTTCCTAAATAAGACAGGCCTTGCATCGGGCCAGAGAGTGAGGGAAACCCCCAAGAAGAGGCCTGTTGCACCTCTCCGGAAACATTATCTCAGGTGGGGCTGGACCTGGTGGTGGTGAGTGGAGATTCTCCCAGAATTCCAGACTCTGGGGACACAGCAAAACCGAGGGACCAGGAAGGAAGCTCCCCTCACAGAAGTTCATTTAAAGACACCACTTGGGGCGCCTGGGTGGCACAATTGGTTGAGCTTCCAGCTCTTGGTTTCGGCTCAGGTCACAATCTCTCTGGGTC
Source organism: Neomonachus schauinslandi (assembly GCF_002201575.2). NCBI lineage: Eukaryota > Metazoa > Chordata > Mammalia > Carnivora > Phocidae > Neomonachus > Neomonachus schauinslandi. Next base: position 5,212,915 of record NC_058419.1, on the reverse strand, counting down.
GTAGGATCGAGCCCCGCGTCAGGGTTCGAGGTCAGCTCAGAGTCTGCTTGATTCTCTCTCTCCCTCTCCCTCTGCCCCTCCCACTTGGCTCTCTCTCTCTCTCCCTCAAATAAATAAATAAATCTTTTTAAAAAGACACCCCCCCACCCCCGCAAGCCTTAGCTGGGCTAAAGTATTGGCAGGACAGTAGGCTGGGACTGGTTTGCTCAGAACCCCAGTGACAAAAAACACAAAATTTTACACACCCTCTTATTTTACGCAGAGCCCAGATAAGCAGATTTTGCCCCATTTAGAGCTTGCTTGCTTTGCATAACCCACAAAACTTTACCCACCATCTGCTAGCCACAGATGAGGTAAACCCTGGGGCTCTGAAGACCCCAAGCCTCTGCTGCCCTTCAGAACTGTCAGCCTAGAGGTGCTGCTGAGTGACCTCCCCTAGGCACTTAAGCCTATGTGCTGACCTCCTGTCCCCCAGGAGTTCCTATGCTCTCTTCCTTTTCTGGGTGGAGGCCTCTGGAAGGTCTCATCCTGGGAGGTACGCCCCCACGCTCCACATCAAGCTTCTTGTGTGCTGCTGCCACCTCGTGGTCATACCTGTTGGCTCGCTCAGCCCCCACATCCTCGAACTCACTACACCTTGGCAGCAAAACCGGCCCTGAAGGATCAGCAGGCAGGGCGTGGTGGCAGGCTCCAGCCGGAGTCCCCTCCTGGAGGCCTCCGGGTACCCCACACCCCCCCTACACTGGCCAAGTCTCGGCCTCAACTCACTGAACCAGTCCTGTGATAACCACCAGACACATCCTAAAGCAACGTCCACCATCCCCCTGGAAAGAACCAGCTCCTGCAAGGGGTGGCCCAGATAGCCCCAGTGTCCTGTTGCAGCTCAGGCCCAGCTCCGGCCTTATTGGCTGCCTCCCCAACCCCCTCACTCCAGCCAGCTGGACAGGGGGCCTCTGCTCTGGCTCTGGACTTAGGGCTGGGCTCATCTCCTGCCCTATGTCAAAGGGCACCTCAACCTTGGCTGAGCTTAATATCTTACCAGAAATTCTTATTTAATTGATTTGGGTACTGCTTTCCCATCCCCCAAACCCCCAAGGGTATAGTTTCTAAAACTCTCCAGGTGATTCCAATCTGCAGGCAGGATTAAGAATCATTTTTCCAACCAAAGCTCCTTGGGCTAGGGCTGTACCCCATCTCTCACTGTCCCCCCGCCAACCAAGTGTCTGGCATTGGCAGACTGGATCCTTACATATAGCTGAATTTCTTGGCTCATAGACTGTCTCTGGCCAGGCATCAAAAGTCATTCAAAAGCCAACAGACATCTGGGCTTGGGAGCTCACATCTAGATGCTACGGTGTCCTCTTTGGATCCCTGAATATTCTTAAAATCCCTGTGGAATCTGTTACCAACAGAAATAGTCATTCACAAAACAATTATAATTTCTAACCAGCCATCAAGTGCAAATTGTACCCCCTTATGAGTTAAGACATGCCAGTTCTTCCTGGCCTTCCAGCCACCAGGGTGGCTCAGGCGTTTGAGCATCCAACTCTCGGTTTTGGCCCCTGTCATGATCTCACAGTTGTGGGATCCAGCCCCGCATCGGGCTCCGTGCTCAGTGCAGAGCCTGCTTCAGATTCTTTGTCCCTCCCCCTCTGCCCCTCCCACTCATGTGCACGTGCTCTCTCTCTCTCTCTCTCTCAAATAAATAAATAATTTTTAAAAAAGAATATAACCTTTAGCTAGGGGCAAAGAGGAAACCTAGGATCACATCTGACCTCTGCATGAACTCCTTGTGACTATTCCTTCTCTGAACCTCAGTGTCCTGTGGGTACAATGAGAATGACAACAGCTTTGCTTGATGCTCAGTGGGAACAAGGATTAGGGCATGGCATGCAGTCTCTGACATAGGGACTAATATAGGGCCTAGGCTGGTTCTTCTCTGGATGGAACCCTCCTCTCCTGACCATCCTCCCCCAAAGCCTGAGGCATCACCTAGGAGAATTTCTGAAAGTGGACACTTTCTTTTAAGCCCCTGCTTCATCCTAAAACTTTTGGGTAGTTTACATTATAGTCTCCATAAATTCCATGTTTGTTTAAATATAAAAATTTTTTTCCACTCCGAAAACCAAACTCATGCCCCACGGCGACGTTCCTTGCTTCTTCATGGCTCAGCAAACTCTCAGCATGTTGCCTTGAACCGGATGCCCTCTAAGGCCCTCTCTAGTTCAAGTGCACTATGAACTTCCATGTGAAAGTGGCTCTTTCATTTCATGACCAGCTGAAGTTCTCATCATCATCATCATCATCATCATCATGCGGATAAGCTCAACAACTTCCCAGCTAGTCTCCCTGCCCCCCTCTGCCTGTTGGCAGAACTTACTTCCTTGCCTCTCTAGAACTCATGTTACCTTCCTTGGTCAAGGCCAACAGGAGAGAGAGTCTTTCCTTTAGAACTTCTTTTAAAGAACTTGCTGGATTAGGTCAGGCCCACCCAGGATAATCTCCATTTTTATTAACTCAAATCACACTGATTAGGGGCCTTAATTATTTCTGCAAAATCCCATCATCTTTTCCATATAACGTAGCCTAATCACCCAAGTGACATTCATCCTCTTCCCAGGTCTTGCCCATACTCCAAGGGGCTTACTCAGGGCATGAAGAGTGGAGGGGGGAATCTTGGAGCCCACCTTAGAATTCTGCCCACCACATGCCTCTGAGCACCAGAAGACTTTACCTCCTGCCTAGCAGACTTTTCCCTCTCCTCTCCGTGATCTCTGAAGCAGTGGACCTCTTCTTGAACTGTGGTCCTGCCACCAACATGGTCCTTTTCTCCCTACCTTAGTTTCTCCAAGCAGAAAGACTCTTCAAGCAATCCTTCCTTCTGTGCTGCCTAAGGGAGCATAATAAATTAATGAATTAATTGTGTTAAACTCATTAGTCAGATGAAAGGTGCTATCAAAATGCAAATTATTATTATTTTGAAATCTTGTGGCTGTCATTGCAAAGTTTGCACTTGGTTATTAGACACTGTGCCTTTGCCATCTATCAGCCCCCAGTTCAATAACAATGCTCGTATTTTGTTTCAAACCATTAATTTGAAAATAACCACCTTGGTGCTCATGATGTGCTGATGGGGAATTATCTGCCCTGGGAAATTGCCAGCAAGAATTATAAAAAAGAGATGTGCATTAGCTGAAACTCAAAGGGAAGAACCAATCAGGAAGCAGGAGGAGCACACACCTCTACCCCCATTGCTTCTCTTCCCTTCCAAGGACTGCCTGCCAGGATCTCCCACCTCCCCGGGGGCCCTGGGGTCCCAATGGGCCAGGTACAGCCCAGCAGCTCTTTCCTTCTGACTGCAGCTTCCCCAAGGTGATTTGGGATTCCTAGGGGGCAACTCTCTTCCTGGTACCCACTTTGCAAGCCCTCCTTCAAAGACCTGAGCCCTGCTCCCTAGGCAGCATTAGTCTCTTCGCAGGGCCAAGCCTTACCTCCCACAGTGTCCCTTTTGAGTCTCTGCCCCCTTCTGTCCCTTCCCATCAGGCCATGCATCCCCTCCTGGGCTCTTTCCTTGCAAACCCCCACCCCCATGTTGGTCGTAGGGGAATCTCTGTTCCACCAACTTAACCTTTACCCCTTCAGGAAGCCCCCACTGTGGAAGCTAATGGGTCAACAGCAGCAGGAGAGAGGATTGAGTGGGTGGGAAGGGAAAGGAAAGCATACCCTGACCTAGAGACCCCGAAGCCTGAGGCCTCACGTCTGGCTCCACACTTCTGGGTTATTCCAGCCCTCCACTAGCTGCAAGAGACCTTTTCACAATCCCCCCCAGGGACAGGGTGACTGGATTTGAATGTGTAGGGTTGTGGAAAGCAAGTTGGGGATGGGCCTGTTATTCTCCTTAGCTCCGACCTGGAAAATAATTTTAAATGCTTGCCATTGAGGCGCCTAAGGAATTTCTGCCCCGAGGTCAGTGGCTTCTACTTATGGATTGAATTGTGTCTCCCTAAAATTCATATGTTGGAGTCCTAACTGTGTCCAGTACCCCAGAATATAACCTTCTTTGGAGATAAGGTCTTTACAGACATAACCAAGTTAAAGTGGGGTCATCAAGGTGGGCTCCAATCCAACATGACTGGTGTCCTTACAAAAAGGGGATTGTGGAGGCAAACTTGTGTACAGGGAGAACACCATGTGAACAAGAAGACAGCGATCGCCAGGCCAAGGAGAGAGGCCTAGAACACATCCTTCCCTCACGGCCTTCAGAAGGGACCGACCCTGCCCACAACCTTGAGCTTGGACTTCTAGTCTCCAGAACTGGGAGACAATACACTTCTGTTGTACAACAGACATGAATATACCTGTCCTCATCCATTCCTTAGGCAAATAGTCACTACATGCACAAGGGGAGGTCCTGGGGCCTCAAGGGGGAGCAAAACCAGATCCTGCCCTGCCCCTGTGGAGCTTATGGGTCAGTGAAAGAGAAAGCCATTCAGCAGTTAACGACACAAATACATGTGAAATTGTATCAAAGGGGAATACTGTAAAGAGAAATTGCCTGGTGCTGTAAGAACCCGTAACGGGGTTCGGGGGCAAGTCAAGGATGGCTTCACTGAGGAGGTGCTGATTGAGCTGAAATCTGAAAGTAGACAAGGCAGAAAGGGAAGAGCCGTTCGGGCCTAGGGAGGAGCAGGTGCAAAGGCCCTGTGGTAGGACTTGTCACAGGCCCTACTCAGACCCTCAGGTGGCCCTCAAACATCCATCAGCCTTGCAGCCCATGCAACAGTGATGTTTAGCCATCGCCAGCTGTCTGAGGGCACCCCAACTGACCCCCACCGAGGTGTATCCATTGACAGGGGAGGGAGAAAAAATTCAGACGAGAAAAAAGCCTGCAAGCTAAGGCAAGAACTAGTGTGCACCGGCTTCCATCCCCAGCCCCCTGGGTCCACGAGACCCACGCTAAAGACAGCAGAGGTGTTGCATGGCAGAGCCACGAGGAGGCTGGCCTTGGCTTGAATGGCCACACAAGTCGACTCAAACATGTCACTTCCCCTTTCTGAGTCTCCATTTTCTCATCTGTAAAATGAGGATAATGAAAAAAATTAATTAATTAATGAAAGTGCCTATCCTCCTCCGCCACACTCATGTTCCCTATTGGTATTGTTTCTGGACATGGAGAAGGGCAGACAGTAAACTTCCTTAGAGTCCCAGCAGACCACAGGTGGTGCAGGTCAAGCAAGCTGGGCCCCTGAGGAGAGGGCACCTCCCATCGGGGCAGAGGCCGGGGTGGGGTGGGGGGGGCGAGGCTGTGGTAGCCAAGGGGAGGAAGCAGGACTGGGCTCCCTCCCTCCGCAGGGCACCTGGGAGCTGCTCCCTAGAGCTGGCCCCAACCCAAGCTGGTTCCGGCCCACCACCTCTGGCCATAGGCTGTATTTCCTTCCTGCCTTTCCGGGAGTAATTTATGGCTCCGCAAACTCTGCCTTCTTTGTAGGGGAGCCATTGTGTTTGTTAGCATAATCATTTCTCAGAAAGGATGTCAATAAAGGCTGGGGAGTGAAACACAAAACCCCCCACAACCCCAACTGCTAAATAATTTCTGGAATGAGTTGTCAGGAACCTTTTATTTACTGATTTCGTGCATTTCATTTATTTCTGGCACGGGGCCAACCTTCCTGACAGTTAAGATTTATTGATTTAATTGCCTAGGGTAACCATGCAATAAAATCATCTCAAAGATAAATTTTCATGGCACTGTGCAGCATGGAGGTAATTTTTCAAATGCTGCGGCTATATTTCTGCAGGTTACAGGTGGAAAATTTGCTTAAAGCAGGGATGTCTCATTATTGCAGCTCAGGAACATTGGCGGCCGGCTCTGGTGGAAATTCTTTAGAGAGAGAAGGAGCAGAGAGAGAGCCAGAGGAGAGGGGAGGAGAGGGAAAGAGGGGGATGAGGAAGGGAGGAGAGGAGAAGAGGGAAGGATTAGAGAGAGGGAGGGAGGGAAAGGAGAGGAGACAACAGAGGCTTTTCAGGAAAGAAATGATATTTCCTTAATTGGTTCATATATTCAATGCCCATGAGAAAGTGGGGCTCTACTTTAATTAGGAGTGGGCTTGGAAGTTATTTACAGTGTTCTGAGGATTCATTTGTTTCCAGCTGTGCGACGCTATGTAACCGCACAAGCCTCACAAGGTAGATGATTGCCACTTGTGACATTCGTGTTTATTGCTTCTTTAGATTTTTTTATTTACCCTGTTAAAGTGCTCATTCATGGCTCCAAACAACGGGTAAATGAAAAAGTCTGATTAACTCCCAGGTTAATGGTAACATTTCGGGGAAGTCAAAAATAGCATAAACTTTTAACAATGTAAAATCTTTTCTTATCTCTCTTGATTTATTTTACAGTGTTTTTGCTTTGATTGCAGGTTTCAGATGGTGCCGTTTAATAGCTTATTAAACTTGCAGCCTAGCAGGTTTGCTGTTTGGAGAAAATTTTATTTTTGCTCAGGTGTAAACCTTTGCAGCAGGTTGAGATTTTTTTTCCCCCACCTTATGAAATCCCGCAGCCGGGGTCTGGCCTGTTTCCTCGGATGCTCTTTGTGCAGCGCAGGAGCGTGAGGGAGCTGGTCTGAATCTGTGGCCCGGGGAACCTCATCCTCGCCCAGCGTGGAGAGGAGTGACACCTGGGAGAGGCAAGGGAGGCGGCTTCAGTCTTTTCAGATCAACCTGAGGAGCCAAGGGCCATGTGCTGTATTGAATCCCAGCCCCAGGCCCCTATTGCTCAGAGGGGTAAACTGAGGCCCCGGGGAGTTAGGAGCAGAGACAGGTGTAAAAGCAGATGTGCAGACCCCCCGGGCACATCTTCCCCATTTTCTGCTCCCCGTGTCGCCCCGTTCCCAGCGCTCAGGCATGCGGCGCCCAAGTGCTGGCCCAGTGCACGCCCGTCTGCGGCTCCGGGCGCGGGCGCCGCCGGCCAAGGTCACCCCACCACCTGGCCAGTCCCACCATCGAACCAATCCGCCGCTGAGACGCCAGACCTGGCGAATTCAATCTCCGCCCCTCGCAGCAGCCCGGTGTTTGGCAGCTGCATGTTCTCTTTCAAAGGAGTGGGCTGTGTGCCTGGTTCCTAGGCTGGGGCTGCTGAACCACAAAAAAGTGAAGTTAGACCATGGCTAAAGAGACAGCAGTGGGGATTCGGGATGCGATGAAGCAGGTGAGTCCAGGGGACCAAGGGAGACCCATGGGACCGGGGCCGGCCGGGGCCCTGCTTCTCAGGCCCTGTCTCTCGGGACTAGCTGCTAGGCCCAGGGTCTGTGTGTGTGCACATTCCCGCGTCCCACACAAACGAGCAAGGAGCCCCACGTGCCAGGGGCCTCCGTGGGAGGCGGTGTGAAGAGAGGGGCCACGTGGGCGTTGAAGGGATCTGCCCTCCGCGTGGCTCAGGTGGTCTGCTTGGCACCCGCGGGGCCAGCTCTGAGGCGCAGAGTTCTCCATCCCCGCCCTGCAGAACAGCCTCCTGCCTTTTCTCCCCACCTCTGCTCCTGCCCGGTCCCCTGTGCTCTGCCTACACAGCAGCCAGAGGTTTCTTTCTCACAGGCAGGTCTCATCATGCTGCCCCAACTTAGGATCCTTCGGAGACTCCCCATCACCCCAGGATAAAGTCCAAAAGCCTTCGTGTGACTTGATAAGGTCTGGATGACCTGGTCCTGCCTTGCCCTCTAGCTGTCCTCTCCCTTCTCATTCAACCAGTCATCAACTCCCTTAGATCTTCGTGAATCAACCCAGGGGCTCAAATCTCTCTCTCTCTCTCTCTCTCTCTCTCTCTCTCTCTCTCACACACACACACACACACACACACACGTTGTCCTTGATTTTCTCCTTTCCACAACCATTCATATCCAATCCATCAGGCAGCCCTATCAACACTACCTCCAATATGATCCAGAGGCCCTCTCCTCTCCCCCACTGCCTCTGCGTCCACCCTAGCCCAAGCCACTATCATCCCCCGCCTGCATGTTAACCTATTCAAGACTGAGAAATCTCTAGAAAGGGAGAGCTGTTGAACTATGGTTAACTTGCTGGTTCCTAAATATATTTGACGATGGCTTTTGCTGAATAACTATCAACATCATTCATTCCGCAACTATTCACTGGGTGCTACTTTGTGCTGTGAATTGTCTAGGTGTTGAGAACACATCACTGAAAACACAATGTCCAGTGAAGAAAACAGGCAGTGCACAGAATACACTCACGTATCCAGAACACAGGTAGTAAGTATGAAAGTAAGGCAAGAAGATGACTAGAGTATAAACAGTCCTTCCGTGACCAAAGGGCACACACTCCTCAGAATGAAAAGTTCGTGTTCCAGGAAACATGGTTCAGGAAAAGCTACCTGGAGGAGAAATGCCTAACCCAAGAAACTCCTTGTTCTAGCTGAGTCTCTAGTGCATCTTCGCTCTGGCCACCCCACCTCCCCACCTGCCCCTCTGATGCACACTCACACTCCTCTCCGGCCATACTGACCACATTCCATTGTTCCAGAACGGCCTTGTGACTTCCTTTGCCCACACGGTTCTCTTGACCCAAAACGCTATCTATCCCTCAGTCTCTGCCTGGCAAAATCAGACTCATTTTTGTGTCCCTCATCTTCTTCCTGGCAATTAGTACAAGGCCTTGCCTGGAGTTGACGCTCTGAAAGTGACTATTAACTTGAACTGTTCTACCTTCCCCTCTGCCTAGTTCACATTTCCCTTCCCAGAGCCTCACCAAGGCCACCATCTTTCAAAGGAGAAAACTAAGCTTCCCCAGAAGGTCGCTTAGGCCAACAGGCTGTCAGGTCCCATTTGAACACAAAATGATATCTTAAGGCCTCCGGCCATGCGGAGCCCCAGATGCCCCTTGGGGGGAGTCCTGTGTGAAGCATGGGAAGCTCCAAGTTGTGCTGCCTCCTCCCCTCCACAAACCCTAAGAATTGAGGGCCCAGCCCAAAGGCACACATCTGAACCTCTAGCCTGTTCCTGGGTCACTACAGAGGGACACGTGAGGGCAACCGAGGTCTTTCCCCAGGCAAAAAAGTCAATGGCCAATAAAGGGCTCACGTCAAGAGAAGGGTTGGGGGACCACAGAAGGGCAAGGCAGAGAGCTGATCCCCAGTGAAGATTTCTGGGAGCTTGTTAGGACCCAGTTAGTCCAAGGGTAGGGGTGGAAAAATGAAGGTCTCCCTCATATGGAAGACATTAAGATTATAAAGCAGGAAGTTCATGGTGGGGAGGATATTAAAAAGCACACACTTGCGCTAATTTGGAAACAGTCAATTGGAAGAATGTGCAGGAATGGGGCAGATCTGGTGGTGCTCTCTGGCCTAGAAAGCTGGGGACATATTTCTCAATTGATCAAATTCCTGTGCGCGTCAGGCAGACTTCTGCCACTGCCCCATCAAACAGCAGCCCGAATTCCAAATGCACCAAAGCATTTCTGGCTCCGCATTAACATTTTAAAGTCCACTGGGACGTTCGTGTCTCTCTAATTAGAAAATCCCCTTTGTCTGGGGTGCCAGGCTCTGGCCTGGTAGAACCATTAAAAATCTTTCCATTGTAGTGGCCTGTGGGCACCCGTATGGAAGGAATGACCGGGTTCCTTGGCTCATCTATGCAGGAGATTGACCAACGTATCTGGTCTGGTGCACATGACAATGGCCATTGCAGAGTGTGCATGACACATGTAAATTCGGACCAGACAGGATTAAATGAGCCATGCTGGCAGAGGGTAAAGCCCTTTCTGTTGCCAAGTGGGTTCCACTCATAGGCATTGGTCCATTCAGGTTGCTTCATAGACTTTCCTGAGCCCAGCTGGTATGGTGGCAACAGCTGGGACAATGCACATTTCCCTTTGAATTGGGTCATTGCTACGGAGCCAAGAACACATCAGCTGAGGTTTCTTGTCCTGTAACGATCCTTGCCCAGGGGATCCATGGCTCAGCCTGGCCAACCGAGAGAAGCCCGGGGCATAAGCCCTGACAGCTGGCCCGCCTTCAGAAGGAACTGGACCGGGGTCTTCAGGTACAATCTCATGGTTTAGTTCTACCCCGGGCTGGCTTCGTGTGGGATTGAACTGCTCTGTCTGACTTCCCAGCCCCCATCTTCTCTGAAACATTCCAGGGTCTTATCCACTCACGCCTTCATGAGCTCAGGAGTCACTGGACACCCGCCATGTGCCAGGCACCGCACTGGGCATGGAAGATATGAAAATGAAGGCCACAGACTCCCCTCCTCAAGGGAAGACAAACGAGAGGCTCACACAAGACCTGTGCTATGTCTAGCCTCATCTACCATGTTAGAAATGAAAACTGGGAATTTTGAACAACATGAATGTGTTCATTCACTTTAAAATAAAACAAACTCGGGCGCCTGGGTGGCTCAGATGGTTAAGCGTCTGCCTTCGGCTCAGGTCATGATCCCAGGGTCCTGGGATCGAGTCCCGCATCGGGCTCTCTGCTCCTTGGGAGCCTGCTTCTCCCTCTGCCTCTCTCTCTCTCTGTCTCTCTCTCTCTCTGTCTCTCTCTCTGTCTCTCATGAATAAATAAATAAAATCTTTAAAAAAATAAAAAATAAAATAAAATAAAACAAACCCAGTACCTGGTAACATCAATAACATATTGTTAAAGAAAAGTAACTATTTTCCAAAATAAAAACAATTTAGTGAGAAGAGTTGCATTGCTTGACAGATTCGCAAAATTTTTAATATCGTCTTAACAAAAGGTTGAATCTGTTGCAATATGTTGTTACAGTTGAAGGCATATGAAGAAAATGCACATAGACATGCATTTGGAAAAGGGAACGCTAGTTTAATAGCCTTTTCAGGGAATTGTGGATCTTCTTCGATACGACGTGAAAATCTCAACAACAGGAAGTTTGTTAAAAGGTTAGTCATAAAGATAGAAAATCCTATCAATGAACATTTTCTACTCTGCTATATTAAAATCCACTGGTCTTTCTTGCCCTTTGAATGGATCTTTTAAGCAGTCATGATTTGGCAACACTGTGTATTAGTTATCTGGAAAACACTGGTGCCCTGAGTGACGTCAGTCTTCCAAATGACGACACCGCCTTTCATTATGCAATACCCCAAAGTCGCATTTCTTAACATTACCACCTATCTGCTGGGAAAAGTCTTCAAGTGCTGGGAAGCTGCCAAGCTCACAATGGTGGATCCAGGTTTTCCGAAATTGTAATTTTTGCCTGAAAGCTCCACTATTATCACTGGAAAAGAGAAATGACTGTCAGTTGTTTTCCCTGAAGTGATGGGCTCACTTTGTTCATTTTCAGGAAAATGCCCAACTCTGAATAACCATAGTTTGTCCCTCAGTCTTTCAAGTAAAAATGGAGTTCTAGGAAAAAATAAAGTCAGCCAGTTCAGATCACAACTCAGTTGCACAAGTGATTTCCTCCGAGTCAACCATGGTGCCACAGGAAGGAATAAATGCTTTATACATAGTTCCCACTTTGTTGTACCAAATGTTAAAAAGATATATGTGCAAGGTTTGAGCTTTAATAAAATTAGCGTTGGTTTTCTACTTCATCAAAGACTTTCTTAAATGAAACCGGCCTTTTTTTTTCTAACTACAAGTGCATAGCAGTGAAGAATAGAAAAACTACTAGCACAGTTTGGGCCCCTGGCTTGATTCATGCTCAGGCACCAGCACCTTGAACCTCTATCACTGCAAATATCACCACAGTGAAGAAGACATAGACTTTTCTTGGGATTCCTAGGGATCCATGGACCGCACTTCAGGAATCACTGTTCTATTTCATTGTCATGCCACATCCTTTAAACTGGGTGACTAGCCACCCCTCCACACCCCCAGACCGTAGGACCTGAGTCGTTGTGTGTGCAGACTTTGTCAGGACAGGGTTCTGCTCATTGATGTGTCCCCGTTGCCCGGCCCAGTGTCTCATGTGCTATTTGTTGACTGGACAAATGAACGGATGGATGAATTGCTCAGAAGGGAGCTGAACACATGGTGCTTTGGAAGGTTCAGCCTGAGGTGGCCGTCCTGCTCTCTAGTTCCTTCTCCACGGTGCCAGTTTCTGCATATGGAAGAGTGGACCACACCTCTTGTGGACGTGGACGTGGAAGAGTGGGGCTTCCAGCACGAGGTGGGCAGAGGCTGCATCGACAGAGTGCCCTCTGCAGGGACTGTTTGCCTTGGTCCAAAGAGCGCTCACTAAATGAGAACTTGGGGTGGGGGGCGGAATGAGAATTCCGCTCTTTCTCATGCAAAGGCCATTTCATTTTTCATTTTAAGATACCGATGATGCCAGCTGAATGATATCTGACTGACAGAGGTGGAACCAAGAGGCTCCCAGGGAGACAAGGCTGTGCCTGACGGGCAGGTTGCAGTGACCCAGGACAAGTCTCGCCAAACAGCCCTTCGGAGCCACTCTATAGAGAGCCTTACACAGGAGAGCCACGTTGGAAAACAAATTTCACATTCAACAGGTAGCTCACGGAGATCACAGAAGAAGCAAGAACAGTGTGCAGGAGAGATGGCAACCCACAGAAGTTTTCTCTTGTTCTGAGCTGCATGCATAGTGAAGGCACAGGTCACAGCCGCCGGTGTGGGAGACCCTTCTGTCTCATTCGCTGTGACCTAGCACACTGCCTGTGCAATAGTGGGGCCCTGTCTATATAAACAATTTAATGAAAGCCTATATGACAACATTCATGGGCCCATGTGACAGATGGGGCCTTGCTGCCTAAGATTTAGCACAATAGGGAGAAAGGATGAGATTTCCCTGTCTGCTTATTGCCCCATCAGTGCATGTGAAGGTTCCTGTAGGATTCAGGCTCCATGTCTTCCTGTTCAGGTCTAGGAACTACCGTTTCATGTTCCTTATCGTCCAGTGAACTGTGCATGGATACTTCCATGTCTCCCCATGGAGAAGAAAAGCAAGCATTGCTATTGTTACTCACGTGCCATGGCTCTTCGGAACCTGCTGGTGTTGGAGCAATCTAGATCTTCTTGGCTCTGCAGGTCCTTGACACCAGGAACTTCAGACTGGCGATACCATTACTCGTGATGCTGCCATTATCCATTGGGCCACATGTGGACACTGGCTACCAACTGGCTGTCAGACATTGTCACTGTGCTTCGTTGATGATGACCATGAATGCAAGCCTTCCCCAAAGTATGCAGGAACATGTGAATGATAAGTTGTTTTCTGGTCATATTCAATGTACTGTTTGGCATTTTATAGCATAAATGTAGAACAGCACATCTTCCCACCATGTCCTCTCTTGAGCTCCCCAGGATGTAATCACTGCATTCCAAGTGGGATCTCTTTCCACGTTGACTTCACCCTTGCATTCCATACAGTGCCACTGGAAGGGAGGATGGGCGAGGGGCCCACTGGCAAAGTGTGAAAATGAAGAGTGGTCCCATTCATGTAAGAAATGAACATGACACCACCCCATGATTGAAAGCAAAAGAGATTTATCAGAAGGATCCATGGAGGAAGGAGGCAATGGTTGCCTCCATATGATATGACTTCTTGACCAGTGGCACAGACCCACAGAAGGGATGGTGTTCTGGGTGCCGGTGACAGGGAGACACACCAGCTAAAGGATTCCTGCCACTACCCTCCACGCTCAGGTGCTATAGACTGGAGGGAGGCCATGGCCAGAATTCAATGGGCAAGGAATCCCATGCACAGGCCCACATGTGCAACTCAAGCCCAAGGGTTGGTGGTGAACTGACAGGAGCCCAGAGCCCTGGACTCATCCTGCATCACTCATGAATGAGAGCCACCTCAAATCAGCATGTCAGCAATATTCTTGCAAGCCAGTCTTGCACAGTGTCATGAAAGAAATGCCACACGACACTGGAACAACCCTTAAGTATGACTCCTGGAGCTCATTTGGGGCATCTGGTTGAACCCACAATCAGGAGCAAGGGCACCACAGGAAAATCATTGGAGAGTACCCAGAGAGGAGAAATGGGGACTGGGAACTATGTGGGTTCCTATCCAGGCTCAGGGTGCCCTACTTAATTAGCACTACCAGTCTGGCTAGTCGCCATCACTGGAGAGGGACTTAGAAAATGTCAAGGAAGGCTCTTGTAGTGATCAGGACCCATGCTGGACCAAGTCTAGGCCTGGGACACCATGCCCGGGTGATATTGCTGGCCCTGGCTAGTCCCAAGCACTAGAGGGGGTCTTAGAAAATTTTGGAAAGCATTCCAAATTAGGAGACCCCCTGAGGGATGGGGACTGGGACAGGTGACGTGTTTGTTCATGTCTGAGGGCTGTAGCACAGTGAGAAACTAGACTTCCAGGCTCTCCTTAAATCCAGGGGAAGTGATAACACTAGTCCTTACCAATGGAATAAGTAGCCCTGAAGCGTGCTGCTTCTGGACCAAGCTAGCTAAAGAGCAGATATGACTTTTCCAGCCTTTATTGCCACTTCTTCCAGCTGGAAGCAGACCGCTCTGAGGTCTTGGTGGTAGCAGAGCCACAGGATGGAAGGACTAGGCCCCTGGGTCATTATGTGGAGGAAAGGCTGCCAACCAATGTCCACAGTGCACTGCTACCTGAATGAGAAACTAACTTTGTGTTCAGCTCCTGACATTTGGTAGGTTTATTTGTTAGAGAACCAGCATCATCTAAACTGTACAGCCCAAGTTTACCCTGGCTTATGTTTAGAATAGGCATATACAGTGTTAATGCTCTCCAAATGCATTTGCTAGCATTCCAGTCACCAGCCACCAATCCAGTCACCTCATTATGGCCAAAATAGCTCATGATTCAGTAGGACTGCGTTAGGTGAGGATACCGAATGCCTAGGGGTTGCAGCTCTGGGAAGAAGGATTGGCAAGAGGGACAGGTCTGTCTTTTTAGCATGTTGGCATTTCTAGCAATACTCTGCAAAACTGACTCTGCTCTTCTAGGCTCTGACGGCTGAGTCTGAGCTCTCCACAAAATTTCTCTCAATCTCCAGGAGCCATTTTAGAAACAGGGGATCTAAGACAATGGTGGTGAACTCTGGGGCCAAAGAAATAGATGGAGAGAGGTACTGAGTTTCCTGAATTTATTAGGCAAAGCTTTGATTGACTACATGATTTCCTGGCCCTTCATAGTCTCCATTTTTCCGTGAAATATAGCATATAGAACACTAATAATGGATGATATTGATTTAATGGGGGATTTTCACGAGGAACAGATTTTTATGAGACGCAACAGTACTTATTTGAAACATATTGACATTTTTAGTGGTTGACAGCATACATGCTGAGCAGCTTCCAGATTTGCAGGATGCAGGCTTGTAATAGGAAACAAGACAATGAAGATCATTAAGAATTCTAAATTAAATTGGGAATCTTTTAAGAACTGTGAAGTTTTAGTCAGAAAGTAGCTGTCAAGAGGGACCCAGGTATTAACTCTGGGATTTCCAGCCATGGCAATCATGCCTTAGAAAACAACAGAAAGGACAATTCATTCTTAGCTGTTCTAATACAGGAACTCATCTCAATAGGAAATGTCTTGGCTTTACTCCAACCCTGGGAGTTTCTAGCAAGTGTGATCACTTCTTTTGTGGTTACCCAGCTATCAGAGCCCAAGAAATACTGAAGAGCTAAGTGATGGAGTTATATGAGCAAGACGGAGAGATAGAGGCAGCGTGAAAAGCAACATCTTTATCATCAAGTGGGTTGTCAGCTTCTAAATATATCATGAGTCTCTTGGGGCTGGAATATTGTCAGCTCCTCATCTTTGTACATCCCTCCAAGCAATCACACAGTAAGCCTAACTCAATGATGTGCACATAGTAGGAAGCAAAGGTCACTTATTCATAGACTCACTCATTCATTAAATACATATTCCCTGAG
The DNA here is from genome assembly GCF_002201575.2 of Neomonachus schauinslandi. Lineage (NCBI taxonomy): Eukaryota > Metazoa > Chordata > Mammalia > Carnivora > Phocidae > Neomonachus > Neomonachus schauinslandi. The sequence goes on along the minus strand of NC_058419.1, from coordinate 5,197,041 downwards.
GCCTGCTCTGTGCTAGGCCCTGGGGAGACAGGAAGAAATGAACAAGGCCTGACCCTAAGCCTCCAATTTCACAGTACAGCAGGGGAGACCTACATTTGGATCACCACAATCTAGCTTGAGCAGCACGAATAGAAGCCTAGTGTTGTACAATAATATTTAATGGCATGTGGAAATGTTCAAGATACAACAGATTAGAAAAAAAGGATGGATAAGCCTACCTCCCTGTCACACAAAAGATAATTATGCAAGCATGTTTTTGCAAAGAAAAAATTGGAAATATCTGCTCAAGATGGCATTGTAGATTCATACTTTGAGCCCTTTCTCCCTTCCCCCTTCCCTCCCCATTCTCCAGACCCACACCAATGTGAAATGAAATGTGGGAAGAAAATTTGTTTAAAAATGTAGCCACACTCCAAAACAAAATCACATCTCTGGACTTAAAATGTTACAGAAAAACAAAGTAGCAAGCAGGGATGAAATGTCCAGAACGGTCTGTAGGGTACTGATTTGGAAAACAACCAGAGGTGTTTAAGAGTTCGGTGTCTGATGGGTAATGCAGCACAGAAACACAACACACAATATGGAAAAAGAGGCAAGGCTTATTGCTTGAAATGATGGGCTGGAATAGGACTCCCCCACTGAGAAAGGAGGCTGAAATATCCCAGCACACGGAGGAAGCAGACCAGACTGCTCAGCTAGACCTTGGGCCAAGGTGCTGATGGTCTTATGGTCGGATCTGTGATAGTCCCAGTATCATGGAGAAGCAAGGAACCCTATGCTGAACTGGGGAACTGGGAGGCTGCATGAAGGCAAGTGCAAAACCATCAGTATGTTTATAATCCTCAAAGAGAGAAAGGAAAGAGTAGCAAATGAAGTGAACCATAAATTATGAAAAACACCCATGGAGAAAGAAAGAAGTTTGAAATACTGGAAATTCCATATACATATATATGGAATACACATATATACACACAGAGAGAGAGACAGAGACAAAGAGAGGGAGACAGAGAGACAGAGAGACACAGAAAGAGATTGATTGAAATAAAAATTCAATAGATGGGAGTCAAAGAACAAGTTAGTAAACTGGAGAACTCTTCTACAAATCAGCACAGAGAGACAGAGATACTAAAAAGTATATGAAGGCATATAAAAAAAGTCTAAGGAAAAAGTTGAGACATAAAGGACAGATTTAGAGATGCCAACATACATGTCTTAAGAGTTACAGAAGTAAAGAAATAGCAGAAAATATTTGAAGTGTTAGTGGCTGAGAACCTTCCAGAACTAAAGAAAAATATCAAAGTACACCAAATCAATTTCACATGGATTACTGATTGAAATGTTAAAGGAAAAACAATAGAGCTTGTTAAAAATGAAATAGTAGAATAACGTAAGAGAACATCTGTATGACCTTAGGGTAGGCAAAGATGTCTTAAACAAAAGAAAAAAAAATCATGAACCCTAAAGGTAAAAGTTTCAAAATGGCCTACATTAAAGTTAAGAACTTCTATTCATCCGAAGACATGATTAAGAACTTGGAAAACACAAGAAACAAAGTAGAAAATATATCTGTGAAAAATATAAGTGATAAAGAACTTGTGTCCAGACTACTGAAAGAATTCCTGCAACTCAAGAAGAAAAAGACATTTTTAGAAAAATAGGAAATGACTTGAGCAGACATTTCATAAGAGAATGGCCAACAAGCATCGTAGAGGTGCTCAATGTCAGTAGTCATCAGGGAAATTCAAATTAAAACCACAGTAAGATATTACCACGCACCTGCCCAACTGGTTAAAAAAAAAAAAAAAAGATTCACAACAGTATCATGTGTTGGTGAGCATTGGAAACAACCAGAACTCTCCGACACCAGTGGGGGGAGTAGACGTTGGTACAGCTATGCTGGAAAATTGTCAGTACCTGCTAAAGCTGAATATATACATACTTTATGATCCAACAATTATATTCTTAGGTAACTCCAACAGAGAAGTATATATGGTGCACCAAAAACCATGCACCAGAGTGTTCACAGCAGCACTATTTTTAAAGCTTCAAACTGAAAAAGAGCCCAAATGTCTATCAACAGTACAGATCAATGAATTATGCTATATTTATATAATAGGACACTATCCAGCAATAAGAATGGTCTGCTTCTATGTGCAAAGACATGGATGGGTCTCACAAAAGGTACTGAACAGGAGCATCCAAACACACATCAGTAGATAACGTATGGTTCCATGGATATAAATTGTAAAAAATGGGCAAATTAATCTAGGGTAGTAGAAGCTAAAATTGTGGTCACCTTTGAGGAGGAGGGTGTGGAAGGTGACTGGAAGCGTGCAAGACAAGGGCTTCTAGGTGCTGGAAATGCTGTACTTCGTGATCTAGATGATGCTCACATGGATGCATTCACTTTGCGAAAATTCTTCAAACCACACCCTTAGGATCTGTGCACGTTTCTTTTTTTTTTAAGATTTATTTATTTATTTATTTGACAGAGAGAGACACAGCAAGAGAGGGAATACAAGCAGGGGGAGTGGGAGAGGGAGAAGCAGGCTTCCTGCTGAGCAGGGAGCCCGATGCGGGGCTCAATCCCAGGACCCCGGGATCATGACCTGAGCCGAAGGCAGATGCTTAACAACTGAGCCACCCAGGCGCCTCTGTGCACGTTTCTGTATGTCAAAATTTATATGGTTAAAAGACATCTAAAATCTCCAGGATATACTGCTAGTGAAAAAAATCAAGGTAGGAAAAAAAAATTTTGTATGTTTACGTTTTATCTTTAAGTAAGCTCTACACCCAGTGTGGGGCTCGAACTCAAGACTTGGAGATTGAGTCACATGCTCCACCAGCTGCCCCTATATGTTCTCATTTATCTAAAAAGGGCAAGGATATGAATACACACACACACACACACACACACACATCTGTCTTTGCTACACCCTCCTCCAAAAATAAGGATAGCCACCGTATTTTTTAAAGGACCTCATATAGGGAAAAAGAGGACACAGGATGACAGTAAAGGGGTAAAAGCCATACCTTTTTGAGTCTATCAGGATTGTATATTGGACTATGGAATGATATAAACATTCTGCAGAATTATAATGCAGAATTAAATGAAAACAAGAACAAAAGCCATTCCTACAAACTGAAAATGAAATTAAACCAGTGAAAGGAACTGTTCATTGAGTTGGTGGCAGAACCACACAGAAAGGAATTATCCCACACAGCAGGGATTTGACTGTTCATCCCTAGTGGGATATACCTTGGGGAGGGGGGAAGCCAACCAAACAACAACAAAAACAAAACCAACCAAACCAAACTCAAACCCCCAGAACAACAAAACAAAACAAACAAGCAAGAATGATCCTTGGATTATTTTCAGTCATCATATTGGTAATTTAAAAAATGGTGTTGTTGTTCTGAATCTACTATTGATCGACCTATTGATCAAATACAAATGCAAATATATATAAAGCAAATAAGGAAGTGGATTCTCTACATAAGAGAAAAGAAATAGAAACATAATATTGAAGAAATTAACTATAAAATCTACAATCCTGATTTTGAATTGGAAGTATTTTGAATTGGAACTCCATAATGTGTTTGTATCTCGATTTGAACAAACCAAGTATAAAACATGAATAGACAATTTGAAAATAAATATGACCCATGACTGAGTGTTTAGTGATATTAAGAAATTATCATTTTAGGGGTAAAATAGTCTGTAAGTTTTTTAAAGTGTGCTTAAAATCAGCATAGGGACGATAGACAATGGTATTATAAATAGGGTTGTATGGTGACAGATGGGAGCTGCACCTGTGGTGAGCAGAGCAGAACCTGTGGAGAAGTTGAATCACTATATCGCACACCTGAAACTAATGTAACATTGTGTGTCAACTAGACTCAAATAAAAAAATATTTTTCAAGTGTGCTTAAAATGCCAAGCAGGATAAATGAAACCAAATCCTCGCCCTGCATTCCCATACACATGATAAATCTCATGTTCTGATATGGAAGAAAAAAAGAAAATCTTCTACACTACCGTACAAGCAGTATATTAGTTACCTATTGCCACATGCGAGTTACCCCCAAGCTTAGTGGCTTGAAACAACAAGTCTTATCTCACAGTTTCAGTGGGTCAGTAATGTAGGTGCAGCTTAGCTGCCTGACTCTGCCTCAGGATCTCTCCCACAACTGCAGCCAAGGTGTCTTCTGAAGACTCAGCCGAGGGAGGATCGGCCTCTGGACTCACTCACGTGAGCTTCACAGGATTCGGTTTCTCACTGGCTATTGGACTGGACCCCAGTTCTTTCCCAGCTGTTGGCCAGAGGGGCTTCCTCAGAGCCTTGCCATGGATGCCTCTCCATAGGGAGGCTCACAAGCTGGCAGCGGACTTCATCAGAGCAAGGAAGCAGGAGAGGAACCGAAGCCACCCAAGATGGAAGCCAGATCTTTTCTGTAACCCAGTCTTGGAAGTAATATCTCATTACTTTTGTTATATTTCATTCATTAGAAGAAAGTCACCAGGCCTAGCCCACCCTGAAGGGCAGGGGACTACAAGAGGGGACACACACCAGTAGGTAGAGATCATGAAGCCCCGTTCATGTGAGAGGTTGCCTACCACTGGCTATAACTGATAAAGAAACAAAAATTAGATTGGCAGATTTTTCATCAGTGATAATGGATTCGAAAAGATAATGCGAGACTATCTTCAAAATGCTGAAGGAAAATAGCCACCGATCTAGAATTTTATTTCAGGCTAAATTTGGTATAATAAAAGAGATGTTTCTTTAAAAGTCAATGAAAAATAAATATGTACTTTTTAAAAGACCATAGCTCTGGAGTAAACAAAATTATTCAATATAGCTAGAATTCTGTATCAAGATAAACTGGTATAGCATTCAAGACTAAAAGATAAAACATGTTTTTCTGTGCAAAAAATAAGAGAGCTTACCGTGACTGCTGAAGGATATTCTTCAGTGGCACGAAGAAGAGTGATCCGAGAAATGACACAAAGCAGTAAAACCTGTCCCATCAGGGAGAAAAGGAAGCTAAAAAAGATGTTGTGATGAGATGACTTCACTGTGTCCAAGGAACATCATAAATCTGACATTGGACAGCAGTTGCCACCACAACTTTGCAGAGGAAGAGATCACCACATTAGGTCGGTCACGTGACTTGCTCCTGACACAGGGCAGGACTTCTCCCTTTCACATTCCTTTCTTGGAAGGGGACTTTGGGACGTCATAGGAAAGAGGTGGAGGCCACTGATATAAAATCTCACTGGAATTATTCCAGAAAATGTGGTACATATCAGCCAGAGAGAGTTTTGCTTCCTTGTAGATATTTCACCATGAGCTTCCCCTCCGGCTCCGTCAAGAGGAAAATGGGAAGGCATCAACTTTTTCTGACTGAAAGAGGCCTATGGAGAGGCCAGAGGAGGGAAAAACCTGAGGAGTGCCCAGTCAAGACGACGTAGTTTTAGATTTAGGAAAAGAAAAACAGGGCAAAACAAGACAAGGCAAGATAGTAAAGATATTGTTCCAAATGCTTACAAAGGTTATCTCTGGGAAATGTGATTCATTTTTCTTCTCTTTTTCTTTCCTTTTATGTATTTTCCTAAGATTCTATGGGAATGATACATTTTTTTTGTAATAATACAAAAAGATGTCTCTTCAAAAATGAAAGAAGAGTAAATTACCAAAACACCCTTTATCTTCCCAGTGTCCTGAGGGTTTGTCATAGCGTGTTGGGGGTAAAGTCGCTGGACATGGTAACAGGGAAATAGTATGAACTTATCTCATCCCACCCGCCACCCCCACATCAGTTTCGGGTACCAGATGGCATACATCTTCCTGTGGGAGTCACGAGTGCTGCTCACCCAATGTTTCTGGCCTTCTATCTTCTGGGGCATGAGCGGTCCTTCTGCTGCCCCTTGTTGGGTCTGCGTAGCAGGTGCGAAAGTCCCCCCGACTTATATTACGTGGCACCATGCAGATTTGGGAATTGTTACTGCAGCCATTCAGAGATCCTCTTGAGAGATCTGTCCAGTCGATATTCTATTGTTATTAGGGCATCTCATTTTTCTGCTGACAAATTTAAGAACCAAATGAATGGAGCAGAAAATAGGCCTCCCCTAATGTCTTTCAAATGATAGGCTTAAAATCACCTGATGGCTTCACCTTAAACTTTCAACACTTCACGCTTAGAAGATTTGCTCCAATAATGGCCAGCGCTTCGGAAGGATCTGTTCCTATTATTTACTCATGAAAAGTCTCCAGTGCTCACAGAGAGAAAAAAATCTCAGGATTGCTGCACATCAAGGCCTCCTTTTCCTCCACACAAATGGCTAATTGCCTTGGAATCCCAGAGGCAGTGCAAGGCAGAAGGGAAAGGGAGAATAAAAGAAAATGGCTTTAAATGGGCTAAATATACCTATGAAGAAGAAAAAAAAAAAAAAGCAAATTTTCCTACCAGGCAAGTGCATCAATTAAACCTTTCAATGGGGAGATCTTACTTATGCTCTCGGCATTAGTCTGGAATATATATTATGGAACTCTATTTACTCCTCTAATTAATATAAATGAGCAGTTACCATAGCAATTATTGCATTATATGATGCACATAAAAGTCTGGCTATGCTTAGAGCTAGGGTCAACATTTTAAATCACTCTTGACTCATCATGAATCAAATGTCCCTTTCTGGATATTCCAGTGCACGAGGGTTGAACATTTATTAGTAATAATGGAATGTAGAATTAATGTAGCACATTGTATCTTCAAAGTGCTTCAACTATATTAACTAGCTAACCTCCACAGTGTCTCCTTTGTGAGTGTCTGTCACACCCATCTTTCCAATGGGCAACCAAGAGGAGGCCTGCTGACAGGAGGCCCAGGGAGCCATTCCCAGAAAGGCTTGGAAATCCAAGGTCTAGAATGTTATTATTTGTCACAAGAATGATAGAAGAGAGAAGAGCTTACATCAAACCAGAGTCTGAGGAAATGTGAGGAGCCCAGAGCAGCCAGGTGGGGGCGGGGGGCAGGGCGTCTTGGGGGAGGGAGTTTGGCCTAGAACATAGCCTGATGGCTCGGGGCAGGCCAGGGAGGGGGACAAGGCCCCGCTCTCCCCTCCGCTCAGAGCCAGTTCTGTGGAAGAGCCCTTCCAGCCAAGGCCCACCGAGTACTCACCAGCCCCGGGTGCTCGGCTCTGTCTCTGTGCTCTCTCGGCAACTGGTACACAGCCTGTACCCAGGGGTGCGGTCAGGGCCAGGTCTCAAGTGTGAGGCCAGGGTGGCTGCCCGCGGCTTGAGCTCAGACGGGCTCTGGGCTTGGTTTAATGCTCTGCGCTGACTCTTTGAAATTCTAAACAATTTAATCTTTGACTTTATGTTTTGTAAGTGACGTCTGCTGAGACAGTGAGACTGGGAGCCTTGGCCCACACCCCAGCCCACTCGCCTCCCGGGGCCATGTCCTTGGCTCTCGGCTCCTGGGTGCCGCCTCGCCTCACCCTCCACAGCTCTCTGCCCCGGCTGGGGCCGGCAGCATCACCTCACATTGAGCAGCTAGGCAGAGGTGAGCTTCCTACCCACCCTGGTCCTCCCTGCTGTGGGGCTCTCCTGCGTGCTATGGGTCGGGGTGGTGGTGTGGCAGCAAAGACAAGTGCCTGGCTTGACTTCCCTACCCTCGAGCCCTTGGACGGGGCCCTGTGTGGCCATCTGGCAGCTGGGGGGCCTCGTGGGGCCCCCCTGGGCACCTGTGAGGGTCTATACTTGCCTTGCAATTATCTCTGTGCTCAAGTGAAGGGGATATTAAATAGCAAATAGAAATTATCAGGATAGGTCCAGAGAGAGATGGTGGAAGAAAGGAAAAAGTTTCTTCTATTTTGTAACTTGAGAGTCCTTTCCCTGACCTTTCCTGACCTTTGAACAAGGGGCCTCATTCTAATTTTGCACTGGCTCTCAGGAATTATGGAGCCGGCCTGTCCTTACTACCTCTGTAACTTACGAGTGTGGGGTCCAAGTTACTTACCTTTTATATGCCTCGGTTTTCTCATCTGTAAAACGGGCCATCTGGGGTTTGATGATATGAAATTGCCATCTTGTAGGTCAGAAATGGTCAAATATTCTAATATTGTATGATTCAACTTAATATTACCTTCCTCATAGGAGTCCGGGGATATTTCAATGACCTAGCATGGGCAACGGGTTGAGAAGAGGGCCCAGCTCATAATAAGCATCCAACTAACGTTCGCTACTTGGCTTTTATTAATAGTGATGATGCTATTAGGCCCCTAGGAAGTTAAGTGACATCTCCAGAAAGCAGCCAGCTGCCTCACCTTGCCGCCATGGGCTGTTCTGAGAAAGCATCGCGCTCTGCACATCCTGGTGCAAACTTGGCCCAGGGAAGCATGTCCTGAGCTGACGTGTGACCTGTCTCTGCGGCTGACCCAGAGTTTGCAGTCTGGCCTGAAGCACACGGCTGCACGGCTTTCTCATTGTGTCTAAAACGAGAGGAATTTCTCTGACCTGACAATGTAGCCTGTCTGCATGCAGGGAGGGTGAGAGGCAACTTGCCAGACAGGTACTGTCTAAGGAGAACGAGTGTTTTCCTGTAGTTAGACCCAGTTTTCCAAGGACAGACACGTTTCCAGATTCGTCCTTTCTGATGGCTTCCTTCTCGGAGAACTCGACAGGATTATAACTGCAATTGATTTCTTTTTATGAGCTGATGATGAACTGAAAAAGGGTAAAGTTCATTTTGGATAAATCCTCAAAAGTTCGGGAAAGCTCCCAAGACTCCTGCTGAACTTTCTTAATCTCTCTACAGCTTTGCGTTCTGTGTAATTATCCATATTTGTGAAGGGTAAACTGCTCCTGCCTTCTTCATCTCTGTCACCACCGATAGCCTGCGGTCCCAGAAGCCCCCGCCTCTGCCGGCCCACACAAGGTCACCACTGTCTGGGAAGCCACAGGCCTGCTCTTCCCTGAGGATGTCAGGCCAAAGAGTGGATTGTGTTCAACTCACAGAGCCGGCAGGCAGGGGCCAGTGGGGAAAAAGGCCCGAAATTAAGGAGATTTAAAAAATGAAAGGCCTTTTGAAAATGAATGGGGTACTAAATCTTCCTGGTACGACCTGAGTGATGGTCACCATTTCTCTTACTCACAGAAGACTGAACAAAAATGTCTTTCTCACTGTCATTTGCAAGAATTTCCTGACACAGCCATGCCAGCAGGCTTGCTGAGGCATTTCGAGAGGTGTTTTCTCATTCAGCCTCGGTCCTAAGATGACGCTGCCTCTGACAAGCCCGAGGAGAAGGTAGGTAATGTGACTTTGAAATGCTCCATGCCAAATTCCATCCTGTCACATGAGGCAGGCGCAGGAATCAGAAGGCTCACTGCACCATCTGAGAGGCCTGGGTCCTCATCCCGGCTCTGCTGGTCTCTGGCTTTGGGCCTGCGAGTGAAGCTTCTCTTCTCTGTACCTGGGTTTCTCTGGCTAGAAAACGAGGGGCAGACCAGCCAGAGAGATTTACAGGCCAGTCCTGCCTCCATACGATTAAATAATTCCAAATAAAATTTTATCCATAAACTTGCATTGATGGCTCTGACCTTGTTAAGGAAATTACTACCTTTCTTAATAAAAAATAAAGTTTATATCCTTCAAGGCTGGTAATCTCTGCCGTGGACTGAATGTTTGTATCCTCCCCTCCGTTCATATGTTCAAGGCTTAATCCTCAATGTGATGGTATTGAGATGGGAAGCCTTTGGAGATAATTAGGTTATGAGGGTGGAACTCTCATGATGGGATTAGTGCCCTTAGAAGCAGAGACACTGAAGTGATGGTCTCTCTCTTTTCCCTGTGAAAATACAAGATGGCAGCCATCTGCGGACCAAGAAGAGGGCTCTCACCACACCCCAGCCATGCTGGCACCCTGATCTTGGACTTCTAGCTTCCAGCTTCCAGAGATAAATGTCTGTTGTTTAAGCCCATCCAGTTCTATGATATTTTTGTTATAGCAATCTGAGCTAAGACAATCATCCTTCCTGAGCAAGTACATCAAGTCTCCCAGAATGCACTGCTGCCATGCATTCAGAGTATATTGTTCCTCATCATTTTGGTGAAATTCTACAAGGTAGGCCACATCTGAGATGTAAAGAAGATATTTGATATGTCAAGAAATTACTGCAGAGCAAAAAACAAAACAAAACAAAAAAACAGGTGTTGGTGAGGATGTGAGAAACTGAAATCTCTGCTGGTGGGAATGGAAGACGGTGCATCCACCATGGAAAACAGTATGGCAGTTACTCAAAACATTAAACACAGAATTACCCTATGATTCAGCAATTACACTTCTGGGTATATTTCCAAAAGAACGGAATCAAGATCTCAAAGAGATATTTGCACATCGATGTTTGTAGCAGCATTATTTACAACAGCCAGAGGTAGAAGCAACCCCAGTGTGCACCAGCAGATGAATGGATAAACTAAATGCGGTCTGTACATAGTGACGTTATTCAGCCTTAAAAAGGGACATTCTGTCACATGGTATGACATGGATGAATCTCGAGGACATTATGCTCAGCGAAAGAAGCCAGTCATGAAAGGACAATATTGTATGCTTCCACTTAGAGGAGGCACCTAGAGCAGTCAGATTCGTGGATTTTCAGCTTTGCAAGATGAAAGAGTTCTGGAGATAGGTTGCAAAGGATATGAATATACTGCACAGTACTGAACTGTATACTTTGAAGTGGTTAAGATGGTAAATTTTATGCTATGTGTTTCTTAGCACAATTTTTTTAAAGCCTACATATAAACTACGGCAGTGGTGTTATAATCCTGATCAAATACAAAACTGCAATTTTGAAGTGATGTCCACTGATTCCTAGTGGATCTCCATTCACGCTGATGCTACCTTGATTTCTAACCATAACATGAAATGGCAGCCAGATGCACCTGGAATTCATGAATGAATCCCACTTTGCCCCTTTTGTTTCTAAAAGCCTTTTTCCCCATATTAGTACATTATTAGCAACAAACATGCCAACTGCTTAATTGGGAAGACATAGCCACAACATAGTGATCGATGTGTTCAATAACCATAATGGTATTTATTCTGCACGAGATAAAGATCATCAGAGTCTTGTAAAAGGCCTCAAACATGGAAGCTATTGTCTTCCCATTTAAATTGAAAAGAGGAGTCTATGATCGGTGCTGCACATTAAGCAAGAAAAGCTCTTGAAAGGCAAAGAATGGCCTCAGGGAGTGAAGACTGGGACCCCCCTGGGCTTGGCTACAGCAAACTTTGATCCCTACCAGTGTCCAATCAAGGGGTCTTCGGGATGAATGGGGCTGGAGGAGGTTTCTGCAGTACTCAGCAGAGGCAGGCTCCATGCTACCCTTCCCCTGGGCAAAGTCTGTCAGTCACCATGCACGCATCGAAGTAGAGTCTGGAAGGAACTTCCACTGGAGCTCCTGCGAGGGCGCAGTCCCGTTGGGGAAGACAGTAATGTACAGTGTTTGAGAGTATGGTTTCTGGGGTCCCAAGCCCTGGACTCAAATGCCGGCCCTTCCCCTTACTAATGATGTGATATCACAAGTCATTTTCCTCTGAATGTCAGTCATCGTCCTCCGAATTTCAATGTCCTCCTCTGTAAAATATGAGAATAACAGTAGTGGGGTCACCAAGTTGTGAGAATGAATGCATGGGATAATACATGTGAAGCTCTTAGCACAGTATCTGGAGCTCAGTACATCCTTAGTATATTCTTGCTATTGTTAATGCCATTGTAAGATGGTGCTTCAAAAAAGGGAATGCTCAATGGCCTTCCTGAAGTATTTTTGTAGCTTAGATTTCATGGAAGGGGAAAAGTGAGTGTCTTCAGGAACAAGCAGATCCCAGGGACTCAAGGGGCTCCAGCCCAGTATTGCCCTAGAGCACTGCCACCCCTGCCCCTTCATCTGCCCATTAGCCATGCTGCTCCGCACTGAGTAGGCCTCTATAAATGGCTGAAAGGAGATGTCTGAGCAAGCACTGCCCTGGCTCCGAACAGCAATCTCTGCTGCGTCGGCTGAACCCTCAAACCACTGCACCTCCTCACCACCACCACAGCATGTGCCAAGTGGCTTGGCTTGGAGCCGGTAGTAGAAAGACCCGAAAGCCAAGGCCTCCCTCCTGGAGCCAGGGCAGGGATTTCTGGGCCAGCTCTAAATGGCCAGACCCCCAAAGAGGGGACGCCTTCCTTACCTGCTAGAGCTTAGTCCCTCCGCAAAGGATTACAAGGGCTTCCCCAGACCAGTTGGGCAGTAGTTTGAGGGCCATGAAGGCAGGAGGCTGGCAACCAGCACCCCCAACTGACTAACATAGGCTCCGGGCTGCCCCTGGCAGAAACCAGGTCTTCAGTATTTCTACTCATCTTACACGCCTAGCTTTCATTCTGAAAGCGTTTATCGCTTGCCAGACATGCTTCGAAGCACTTTACGTGTATTTGCTTACTTAATGCTCACAAACAACCCTATGAAGTAGATGCTCAGACAGGTCAGAGCCTCCAGCTGCTTAGTTCCTCCGATGGACCAAACAACACCACGGAAATCATTTTACTGGTCCAAACAGCACGCCATCCGCTTGTGCACTGAGGGCAGCTGGGGCTAGGGTACAGACAAAGAAGCAGAAGAAACATTACTTTCGAAATGAGTTGTGGACAAGATCTGAACCTGGCACCTGGTGTACATCCCAGAATACAATCTAATGCTGAGATAGTATATTTGGGGTAAGTGAATAAATGAATTAGTGAATGAAGCCTGCTAATTTTTTTCAGCAAAGATTTAGGTTAAATGACCCTTGCTACAGTCTGCACGCCTGTGTCCTCCCCCAGATTCTTATGTTGAAATCCTAACTCCCAGGGCGAAGGCATTAGGAGATGGGGCCTCTGGGAGGTGCTTCGGTCATGCGGGTGGAGCCATCATGAATGGGAGTAGTGTTCTTACAAAAGGGGCTCCACAGAGATCCTTATCCCCTTCCACCATATGGGGATATAACAAAAAGTGAGTTGTCTGTAGCTCAGAAGCAGCCTCTCAGCAGAACACGACCATGCTGGTACCCTGATCTTGGACTTCTAGCCTCCAGAACCATGAGAAATATATTTCTGCTGTTTACAAGCCACCCAGTTGGTGGCATTTTGTTTTAGCAGCCTGAACTGACTAAGCCAATCCAATAGCTAAATAAACAAAGAAAAGCAGAGAGGTAAGAAGAGACTTTTCACTCTACTTTGCAGGACCCAGGGCTCAGGACGCAGAGACCTAATTCTTTTGGGTTCCCAAACCTCTGCTGGGTCCTGAAATGGAAAGGAGCAAAGAATTAGGGACTCAGGAATAGAGGGGCGCAACGCTTGGGGCAGTCACCTCATTTCTACACAGGACGGTGACGCTGGAGGTCGGCTCTTGCCTCTCAAGGCGGAATTGGCCCCTGCTCACTCCATCCTCAGAGCTACTGAAGTGAAGTCAGGAGATAGCCGCAGGCCTCCCAGAGTCCTGCATCTGGTCAGAACCCCACTGAAATGCTCGTCTTGGTGCCACTTCCCCGGGGAGGTGCCCTGGCGGGAAACTGGGCCCAGCCCTGCACTATTAGCTTCAGATGATCTGGGCAATCCAGATTTGTCATCCTTCATCTAGTGCTTTAGTCTGATCCCCAGGAAAGAGCTTTGAATCCCAGTTTCAGTAAACATCTTCCCTCTAATCTGTAAGCTATTTATCAAATATGAATGCGCTTTTTGAAATGAGTAACTCATTTCCCTGGTGTTTTTGTTCCAAAAATAATTGGAAGTGACAATACAAAGAATTACACATGGAGTTGAATCATCATAGAATAAATATAAAGTTGCAAGTGCCCTTGGAGGCTCGCTCTCTTGTGCAGCTTCCTCTTCAAGGAGGCGCGGGGACTTCCATAGGCAGATCTGTGTTCCATTATTGATTAGCTTTTAGACTCTTGTTACATATTAGATTAGGATGGCTTTCTGAATAGAGAATGAATAGTCCAACTACACATACAAACATCTTATGAAAGAGCTTCTAATGTGATTTTTTAAAAAAGGAAACCTCATTGGGACAAAATTGGAGAAAATGACGGAGTCCATTAAGCCCACGCTCTAGGTGACTCCTTATATGCATATTATGTTCTTTTTAGAATGCAGCTACAGATCACTTTTACCCAATTTGGCATGGAGGCGTGTGTGTGTGTGTGTGTGTGTGTACACACAAGTATATACATCAATCGCTTTGAACAATTTGAAACTAAGGCATTAGAAGACATTCTGAAGGAATAAATGATGTATAAGACTATTCCTTAAGATTAAGCCATTAAAACTCTAAAATTTATGTTTAAACGGGGTTTCGAGCTCAAATATCCTGAATGTAGCCAAAAATATTTGGCAGTGCACTCTTACTTCTGCTTCCTCTCCCTCTCCTGCTCTCTCAATTTTCCTTTCTTGTTCATGGATCTGCCTCAGAAACTGCATGGGCAAGGGACCAGGGAGCCTTGGAAAGTTGTGCTGGTTCTAACGGTCCAATGCCAAAACTACCAACTGGATGTGGGCCTGTTTATTCACAGCACTCCTTAGGCATGATCCCAACTGCAAAATCCTGGTTGCTAGACTGAACCCCACTTTACTCATTCTAGAATTTATTTCTGCTGGTTAGAGCTGCACACACAATGCTGTATTGTTGTCCTCGAATAGACAGAATAAACCTCCTGACCACACACTTATTGATTAGTGTCTGAGCCCGTGTTGGTTTGTATTGCTGCTATAACAAATTCCAACAGTTTAGTGGCTTCAAACAACACAAATTTATTTTTTAGATTATTTATTTATTTATTTGAGAGGGAGAGAGAGAGCGAGAGGGCAAGTGAGAGCACAAGAGCAGGGGGAGGAAGAAGCAGACTCCCTGCTGAGCAGAGAACCTGACGCGGGACTCGATCCCAGATGCTGGTGGGATCATGACAGCTCAGGTCATGAGCTGAAGGCAGACGCTTATTGGACTGAGCCACCTGGGTGCTCCCACAAATTTATTATCTTATAGTTCTGGAGGTCAAAAGTCAGACTTGGGTCTCACTGGGCTAAAGGTTAAGGTGTTAGCAGGGCTGAGTTCCTTTCCAGAGGCTCCGGGGGAGAATCAGTTTCTTTGTTCTTTCTGGCTTCCAGAAACTATCTGTATTCCTTGGAGTACGGTCCATTCTTCCATCTTCAAAGTCAACAATGTCATATATCTCTGACCCTTCTTCCATCATGACATCTTCTGACTACAGTCAGGAAAGTTTCTCAGCTTTTAACAACTCATGTCCCTTTAGCCATAAAAGGTAACATATCCACAGGTTCTGGATTTAGGACATAGATATCTTTGGGGGCCAGTATTCTGCTTTCCAGAGAGCTCCATCGTTTTTGTTGTTTTTCTTAGTGGTGGTGATGCCAGAATGTCCTTGCTTCCAATGGATCTGAAAAGAACAACAGGGCTTACTTCATCCAAGAAACTTGAGGAAGGGTCTCTTGCCTCTTGGCCATCATGGTGGTCATTGAGATGCTCATTGGCCAAGGCCTAGCAGCAAGTCGAGAGGCTTATCTAGTCAGCTCTGATGGGTGGGCTGTCACACTTAGTCCCTTCAGTGTTTAGGGTCCATGACACAACTTGACCTCTTAATAGCTCCTCCTTCCTGAGACTAGAAATTGTTTCTGCACAGATGGACATTTTCAACTTTCATAAAACTGTACTTTGAAAGTTGTCTGTTGTTAACAGATACATAAATTGTGTGTACGTTTAACATAAAAACCACATTTTCTTTTGCCAAATTAGCACATAGCATGTTTTTGCCTTCACTTGATAAACACCCTTTTCCATTTAAATGCCTACAAAATAGCAACATAATTGTGCAGAGTGAGGGAACGCAAACTCAGCTGAGGGGCCATAACCACCTTTCAAGCCAAATTATGAGGCTTTCATTGAATCACGATTCCATGGCAGTTAAAACAAGTGTAGGTGGCTGACGTTGAGCAGGAGATCAATTGCCCTTTTCAGCACCCAGAAGTTATGTATTTGTCCCCCCCCCAAAAGGTGTTTAAGTAATGAAATATTTCACAATACAAACTGGCTAGTGGGGGAGAGGGGAGCTGACATGGACACTACAACTCACGTAGACAGAGCCAGGCTGCCAAGTCCAGAGGACTGGCAATGTCCTGTGCATTTGGGCAGCTCAGACTGTATAATTCAGGCTGAAAAATAAATAATCTCCTTCTCCTTCATTTCCTGGGTAATTAAGGAAAACACTGACTTAGTGGCCTGTATAATTACAGGCCCGGAAACCCGGCCTCGGGCTGTCTACACAAGTGCCAATAAAATCACCTAAAAAGTGAAAAATATCAGATAATCGACTGATGGCTTTTGTCAAACAACTGGTTTTAATTATTTCCTTCCCCACCCCCATCCCGTTCCTTCTGAACGGATGAGAAGAGGTGACTGGGCCTGGAAGTGTCTGCTCCTGCACCACTTACTCTGCCTCCGGCGCTCACACCCCTGAGCTATGGGAGATGCCTTCAAGGACACTCCTGGATGTCTGTCTGGCACTTGCCGCAAGCTGGCTCTCTTGCTCACCCAAACCTCGTCACAACGCCTATTCCCTCCTGTGTTCCTAATTCACTGAGGAAATCGAGACCAAAGGGCATGGATTTTACCTCAACTTTCTGTCCTCTGCCCATCTGCTAGAGTGTCTTCTAGGCCCATTCTGAATTTGGTCCCTCTTCTTAGTTGTGTGACCTTGGGCAAGTCATTTCACCTCTCTGAACCTCAATTTGCTCATCTGGAAATGAGAAAATGTGAGTGCCGATGATGGTGGGAATGTTGTTCCAAGGCCTCCGCTGTCTCCCGAGGGAAGGAGAAACTGACAGTGGTGATGTTAGAGTCACCCACCTTGACGAATCTCTGCTTGTACCTTTCTCCACCTATTCTCCCTCCATCCCATCTCAAGCCACTCAGATGAGGGCCTGGAGGGAAGGGGGGAGTGAGGATATAAGAACTCTCTAAGTTGGCAAACAATTCTGACAGAGGCCAAGTTGCCTTTCATATTCCTTCCTCTCTTCTGGGAGAAGGAATTACAGATGCGGGATAAGTGAAACCATTCACCTTGAAGTAAAGAAGAGATTTGAGGGCCATGAACTCCCTTTCCTTTTGGAAAGATGACACTGAGTGATAAGATGTGAGAAGAAGAAAATTTTGGAGGCAGAGGTGCCTTCTGGACGGAGAGCGGTCCAGTTGAGTCTTGGAGGGTAACCTCTGGGTCCTACCTCTTGGTCCTGGGCCAGCCTGGAAGAGATCTCAGTTTGTAGCTGTGTTCACATCAACATTCAGTTCTCCCCCAACAGGCAGATGGAGAAGAATAAAAGTTTCACCCTGTGCAAAAAAGCTCTCTTATTTAGTGCAGTCTTTTCGAGTGTTCTGTCAGAGATTTTCCAGAATATGAAATCCAGAAAGAAAAATCAACCAGAAGTAGAACCATCAATCTCATAAGCCAAACATGCAAACAAAATGTGGCTTACAATACCATGGCATTTCTCTACTACCTGGCTTCCTTTCATTCAGACCGAGGCAGGAGTTATGGGCTGTGGAATCAGAGAGATGTGGTTCGAAGTCTTAGTTCCTCATGTACAAGCCTCTATAATGTTGGGCTACCTGGTCTACCTCCCGAAGCCTTGCTTGTCTTCCCTCTAAAATGGAGGTGGGGATTATAGGTGTCCTAGCTACTTTTGAACATAGGAAACACAGCTAAATAGCTTATTTTTTGTGTGTTTTTAATGGACGGTTAAGTTTAGAATAGTTTTAAATTTACAGAAAAATTGTTAGGTGGTACAAAGAGTTCTTGTGTACTCCATTAGTCATCCCTACTGTTAACATCTGATATGAGTGTGAGACATTTGTTACAACTAATGAACCAATGTTGATACATTATTATTACTAAAGCCCATACTTCATTCAGATTTTCTAGGTTTTTACCTAATGTTCCTTTTTTGTTCTAGGATCCCATCCAGGATTAGATTTAGTTGTCATGTCTCCTTAGCTTTCTCTTGACTGTGACAGTTTCTCAGGCTTTCCTTGTTTCCTTGCTTTTGATAACATTGACAGTTTTATGGGGTATGGGTCAGGTATTTTGTCAAATGACACTCAGCTGGGATTTGTCTGATATTTCTCTCATGATTAGATAGGGGCTCTGGCTTTGGGGGAGGAAGACCAGTCACAGGGGCAAAATGTCCTCCCCATTTCATCACATCAAGAGAGCATGCTACCAGCATGGACTATTAATGGTAACCTTGATCACCTGGCCGAGGTAGTATTTGTCAGGTTTCTACACTGCAGAGTTACTCCTTTCTCCTCTTCATACCGTCCTCTTCGGAAGGAAACAACTATACACAGCCCACACATAAGGGGTGGGGAGTTATGCTCTGCCTCCTCGAGGGGGTAGTATCTACATAAATTACTTGGACTTGTTTTGTACAGGAGATCTGTTTGTTCTCCTTCATCTAAGTATTGATTTTATCATTTATTTATGTCAGTATAGACTCTTGAATGTTATTTAATGCCTTGAGATATAATCTAATATTCCTTTATTTATTTTGTTGCTCGCTTTATTCTAGCTGTGACCATGTGGAGCTCCTTCAGTGGTTCCTGTGTCACTTTGAGATGCACCACCCTTTCGTGTTTTTATCACATCCTCACTCTCTGGTGCTACAGGATGCTCCAGGCTGCTCCTGTATATTTCTTTCCCCAGCTCTGGGATCTTCCATTTCTCTGAGGAGCCTGGTTTCTTCCTTTAGATAATGGGATTAGAAACCAAGTTCCCTGTGCTAGCTATGTTTGTTGCTATGGGGACTGTCTGTCTCAGTGGAAAGAGGTAGGTAAATGTCTGTGCATACTAACCCATGTGTATACACATATCTGTAATTATTTCTATATCTATCTGTATCTGTATCTCCATCTGTGTCTATATGAAGCTCAACATGAGTCTATATTGTTGTCTCTACTCTCCTCTAGGACCTGGAGGCTCATTCTAGCCTGCCTTCGTTGATGGTCTGTGTCTCTCACTCCAACACTGACCAACCCGCATCTCACCCTCTGCCTTCCATTTACTTATTTTTTCAATCCTATCATACATGGACAGTGATTTCCAAATTTTCAACCCAGACAATGGGAAACAACTTCACCAACTAGAATACAGTACTTACGTACAGTTCCTTTTGTCTTTAAACTTAACATTGTCACTCATTTCCAAATTGACTTAGGCCAGCACCCTTGTACCCCACCCTGTTCAGTGAAGTGATATCATACATCTGTGATACAGTTACATTATTATGTCATGGTCTGCCCCTTGGGGTTCATGATCACCCAACTGACTCTTTTGAAGATTTATACTTTGTGCTGTGAAGTTCAATGGGTTTTGACAAATGCATATTGTTGTGTATCCACAACCATGGTATTAGAATAATTTCACCATCCTAAGAAATCTCTTGTGGTTCACCTATTCAGTGCTACCTCCTCTCCAAACCTCTGGCAACTGCTGATCTGTTTTCTGTCTCTGTTTTATCTTTTTCAGAATGTCACAGAAATGGAATCATACAGTGTGTCCCCTTTTCAGACTTGTCTCCTTCATACCTTATGCCTTTTCATCACTGGGTAGTATTCATTTGTATGGATGGACCAGTTTATTGATCCATTTACTTATTGAAGGTGGTCTTGTTTGCATCCAGCTTTTAGTGACTATCTCTGCTAAATTTTTGAACATATGGAATAAAGTTATTATAACTATTTTAATGTCCTTGTCTGCTAATTCTCAAATCTGTGCCAATTCTAGGGCAGTTTTGATTTCTCAAGGGAGTTTCAATTTTATTTTTCTTAACTTAGTGAGGTTAAATAGCTTGTTAATATGGCAAAAGCCAGTGCTACATCTTTCTCATAAATTGTCTGCTTGTATCTTTTTCACATTTTTTCTCTCAGGTTTTGGATCTTTGTTCTAAAAGTTGGAAGAGGCTTTATATATTAGTGATATTAATGACCTAGATTGCACTCCCCACCCTCTACTTTGCCCATTATCCTTTGAATTTTTGTATGGTGTGCTTTTTTCTGCCTTTTAATTTTAAGCAGTGTGATGCATCCTGGGTGAGTCAGTAATCAGTGGACACTGGGAAGTGAGTGCTTCATAGGAAACCCCAGAAGTCCCGCTAAGCCTAAAGGCTGTGTGTCTGGGTCAGCACCTCAGACTGGCTGAATCCACTAGTCAATTAGGAACACAGGGCCTGCAGTGAGGCCCATGGCCTGTTTCCCCTTTACTCCAGAGCCAACAACCTGAATGGGAGACCTTCAACTTGGGAACTATATGGACAGGACTTGATGACATGATGTCTCCTTCAAGAGGTTGGAAGCTTGTTGGGCTCCTTCATAGAAATGAACTTGACCTATGTCTCAGCTGTGATGTAGGCTCCAAAGGAGATAGGATGCCAACAGTGCCAACAGTAAAGTCAGATGAGAAAAGTGGTCTATGAGGACACATGTTGAGAAGACCTGTGCACATGAGGCTCATGCATCTGTGGCTAAGCTAAGACACACACCTCCACCTGAACACTCGTCAGTCCTAGGTTGTACTTTCCTGCGTGCCATCACCCAACACTTCTGGCACGTGGATACCTGCCTCATCCCCTACAGGCTTAACACCCAAGTCAGGAACTATACCCAATGAGACAAGCCTGACCCCCAGATTTGAAACAAGACTGGGATGTTCAGTGGGGCAGGTCTATTTGCTGAAGTCTGACAGCCTGAAGGCAGCGATTTCAGACTGGAAAATGGAAAACGGAGCAGAGCTACGTGGACGCCGGACAAAGCAGGTGGGATGGGAAAGTTTCCTGCTGCATAAGAGTCATTTGTAGTCAGGAAATGGGATGAGTCACATCTCCACAGAAAGCTAAATGTGACCACATTACCTCGCAGGGATTTTTGGTTAGACATAACAAATCTAGGTGATGGTGGGCGAGAGACAACAGAATGAGTCACCGAAAAGGATTACTCTGTAAAAAAGGCATGGAGGAGACAGGTCACCCAGCCAGGTGACCCAGCAGAACTGACTTGTGGAGATGAGGGGAGTGGCAGGTGAGTAAACCAAGGCTGTTTAGGGGGTGATAAAGAAGTGGCCCCTTTCTCCCACCAGAACATCTGAGCCTCACCTGCACTTCATGCCCTCCTACCCATGAAGATGTCAGAATGGTGCTTTGTGATGTCTGGTCTGCCCCCCAGAGCCACCATTGGCTGGGGGAGTGACTTGATGACCACACAAAGCTTAAGGGTGTGGCCCATCATTGGGGAGGGGTATATATAGGGCTGCTCAGGTGCTCTGGGGTATACCACTGCGAGTCTTCGAAATGGCTAAGGTGACCAGGAAAACACAAACTCCGCCAGCTTCTAACGCAGTTACACCACAACCTACCTCAAGCACCAAGGGGAGAAAACACGCGAAGACATCCTGTCAACCCAGGTCCAGAGACAGTGGCAAGGTAAGATGACCCCACTCAAGCTCTTCCCATTGTCACACCCCACAAGACTCTTCCCCTCTCCTTGCCTGGCACACACCCCCTCTTCAAGTATACTTGTTCTCCTGAAGCCCCCATTCCCATCCACCCCCCACCCGGTTCCCCCATACCAGTACCCCTCTGTGATCACTCTGTTGTCCTTCCAGGTGACCAAAACAACCATGAGGGTGAAAAAACACCCTCGAAGGAACTTGACAAAAAAGGCCTCTCCCAAAACTTCCACCCCTTCAAGGAAAGATAAATCGAGAGAGTCAAAACACTTCGGCCACTACCGTAGACTGAATCAAGTGCTGAATCAAAATGAGCCAGGGTGTGACCAAGAGACGGTGGAGAAACCCACCACTTCTCGTGCCTACCCGGGCAGTCAGTAACCCCAGAGGGAGGCCAGAGACCTCAGAGCTACGTGCCAAGTCTCTGAGGTCCGGCACTGAGAAATGACCAATGGTGTAGAATTTTACACCAATGGGGTATACCATTCGTGAAAACTAAAATAAAACCAACCTGCTACAGAAATTTGTGTGTCTCTGTGAGTTCTCTGATGGTGGGGAGTGGGGAAGGAAGGGAAGAGGCAGGCTTGCAAGGGAGGGAGCAGGGTGTTGCGGGGTTGGGGGTTAGACCAGAAGGTCCAGTTAGCCAGAAAGTGAGGATAAAGACTGGGTCAGGACTGAGCACCAAAGATGAGCTTCCCACAGAAGAACTTGGTATTTCTTTGTGTGTATAGAGGTGTGGCCCTAGCTGGGGAGAGGTGGTATGTGTGGGACAGCAGTCCCAATCCCCAAAAAGGCACACAAAGTCACTGCCTGCAGGTCACCTACCTCACAGAGGAGTTTGTGATACCCCGCCCTGTTGTGTCGGCAACTCGCAGCCCTCAAAAAAACCAAACTTCTCACCCTAGTAAAAGTCAGTCCAAAGGACTAAAGTAATGGTATTTTTGGAGGCCACAAACCCAACACTGTTTAGGCCACTTTCTTCCTAAGATATGTATCTTAGGAGATAGATAGATATAAATAATTTGGGTCCTTTTTATGTCTTCTATGATTCTACTAACCTGTTTGAACATAAAGAATACATTTATAATAACTATTTTCGTGTTCCTGTCTGCTAATTCTAGAATCTGTGTCAGTTTTGGGTTGGTTTCCTTTTCTCAGGATAGGGTTTTTTTTGTTTGGTTTGGTTTAGTTTGGTTTGGTTTGGTATTTTTCTTACCTCAGTGAGGTGAAATAGCTTTTTTTAAAAAGGATTTATTGATTTATTTGAGAGAGAGCGCGCGACTGGGAGGGGCAGAGGGAGAGGGAGGGAATCCCAAGCAGACTCTGCACTGAGCACGGAGCCCCACACAGGGCTCAATCCCACAACCATGAGATCACAACCTGAGCTGAAACCAGGTTGGATGCTCAACTGATTGTGCCACCCAGGCGCTCTCAGCTTTTTTTTTTTTTTTTTAAAGATTTATTTATTTGAGAGAGAGAAAGAGAGTGCACAGGCACACCTGAGTGGGGAGAGGGGCAGAGGGAAAGAATCTTTAAGTAGACTCCCCACTGAGCATGGAGCCCAACACAGGGTTTGATCTCTGGACCCTGAGATAATAACCTGAGCCAAAACCAAGAGTCAGATGCTTAACTAAATGAGCCCCCCAGGTGCCCCTGAAACAGCTTTTAATACGGTTAAGGGCCAGTTCTATATTCCTCTTGTGAATTGTCTACATTTTTTCACATGTTTCTATCAGGTTTTGGGTTCTTCATCCAGTGATTTTTCAATCTTTAAATATAAGGAATATTAGCCTTAATACTAGCCCTAATCAGAGATCTAAGTTACAATATGTTTTCCCAGTTTGTTAGTTGTGTTTTGATTTATTTTATGGTGTGTTTTTCTGTGTCTTTTACAATTTTAAACAGTGTGATGTATCCTGGGTGAGTGAGCAATGGGTGGAAACCAGGAAGTGGGTGTTCCAAAAGAAACCCAGGGGGAAAAAAAAGAAACCCTGGAAGCCCCACTAAGCCAAAAGATTGTGTGCCCCGGAGAGACTGGGCAGGCTGGCTGAACCTGCTAGTCTTAGGAACATAAGGCCTGCGGAGAAGCCCACCATGCCTTTCCTTTAGGCGCATAAACCCAAATGGACAACCCTCTACCTAGGGAGTTGTGTAGACAGGACACGATCACGTGGTGTCTCCTCAAAGAGGCTGGAAGCTTCTTGTAGCCAGAGCCGGCTCAATGGGGACCTGACAGCAAGTTTGCCCAGGCTGCCATGTTTAGAAAGGCTCCATGTACTGGGTTTGAGGCTCTTGCTGTTGGAGCATTGAAATTTGTAATAATTTTTTAACAGGGGCCTGCGTTTTCATTGTACGCTCAGCCTTGCAAAGTATGTCGTTGGTTTTGTCCCTACCCCCTCTGGCCTCTGGAATCAGAATTCCTGTGGCGAGTGCCAGACCTCGAAGTAAGAGGGCATGAGTCCCATGGCTGTGCTGCTGCCCAGTTGTAGACAATTCTCTGACTCCCTCATCCGATTTCACACGGGAAAGACGTGGAGACATAGGTAGATGCCCTTAAGCCTATAGCAAACAAGCACGTGATTCTCGGGACGCTCCTCCCAGCGGGTCCCGCGCTGGCTTGCGGGGACGCCCAAGGGTGGCACACATGCCAAACCAGGACGCTGGCTGCTGGCGCCTCCGGTCTGCATCTGAAACTCATCCTATCACCTTCCAGTTGAAGCCATACCTTGAAACCCAGGGCAGCCCTGCAAGGAGGCAGTACGGGCTGCCTGCCAGAGTTGAGATCTTTGAATACTCTTGACTTCTAAGTTCTGAAATGAGACCGTGACCTGCTGGAGTTTGTGGTGTCTTCTGCTCCTGAGTCAGAAGAAAGGGGTCGGCAGAGGCTTTGTAGATTGGGAGGACATCAAAAGGCCCTTAGGACCTTTTTATAATTGTGAAGGATTCAGCAACATGTGGATGTGCCCCAAGCACTCACCAATTCTAACATGAGGAAGAGGGAATGAGCAAAATATGCTGGTCAGACTCCCAAAGCAGCAGAGGATGTGCGGGACCCCAGAGGAAACCTCACTTGCCTGTTTTCTCTCCATCAATCTCAACAGCCACGGAGATCTGAGAAGGCAGATTTCAAACGCTGATGACCACATGTTCTGGAGGATCGTACATTCAGGGCACCACAAGCCGCTCCTTTCATACCTTCCCTTTCCTAACTTGCTAGTTGAACATCAGAGCTCTCGCCTGCCCTGTGGAACATAAGCCATATCATCTATTTCTTTCATAGTCGCTCCAAGCTGAAAGTGACCCAACTACAGACACGGGCGTTTTGCACCCGCCGGGAATTGACTCTGGAGGAGTTTCTTTCTGCACTGCCTCCTCTGCTCAGCTTCTGCCAAGGCTGAGGATGAGCATGAGAGTTCCGCTCCATACCAGTGTATCCAAGTCGGCTTACATTTCAGCATTGTCTTTAATGGCTTAAGCAGGAACTTCTGAAGTTTGGAGGGAGATGGATTTTGTCCCCTCTGAGTGTTCAGAGCCGAAGCATCGTGACCATGGGCTTGGCAGTGGCAGGATAGACACTGTGGCAGGCATTTCGATTTGGACCTGTGCCAACACTCCTGGGAGCCCTAGATGAATCAGCCTTCCTAGTCCTTCATCTATGGCACACCGTCCCAGCGGTTTCTTCATGGGGCACTAAGACCTATGCATGCTGGGCTCACGCAGCCCTGGCTGACCTACCACATGAGAGAATGGAGGAGCTCACTTGGGGTGCTGTAACGCTTTAGGGCCTCTGCGGTATGACTCGTCAGTTACCTGGTTCGTGAACCACTAACGTTACCACTGCTCGCCAATAGGAGCAGACCCATGGAATTGAAAAAACCACTAAACGCCAGTCATCAGGCAACGGTCTCTGCGGCAGCCTGGGCCAGTAGCTGCCCCCAGCCCTCACGCCAGCTCTCTCTCATTGGAGAGACCAGTTCCCATAAGTGCAGGAATCTCTGGAGTACAACGGATTCTGATCAGGAATAAGTAAACCCATTTCTTCTTACAACAAATATGCTCCAAACTGAGAAGGCAGAAGAACAAACAGAAATCCCTTCCAAAGGCAAACAAAGCCTTTAAATCATGTGGTGTCTACACTGGTGCTTTGTCTCTCTTGCTTTTAAGGATCTTGCAGGAGTGCAACATGCAAAAAACGAACAAACAAAAAAAGGTAACCCAGCTCACACCTGTTAGGATGGTCATTATTAAGAAAACCAAAACCAGATACAAAACCCCAGAAAACAAGCTTTGACAGGGATGTGGGGACCTTGGAACCCTTGTACACAGTTGGCTGAGAATGTAGATTGGAACAGCCATTACGGCAAACAGTATGGAGGTTCCCCCTAAAATTAAAAATGGAACTAGCATTTGATCCAGCAATTCCATTACTGGGTATATATTCAAAAGAATTGAAAACAGGATCTCCAAGAACTAGCTGCACTCCCATGTTCATTGCTGCATTATTCACAATAGCCAAGAGGTAGAAACAACTGATGAACGGATCAAAAAAAAAAAAAAATGGTCTAGCCATACAGTGGTGTATTATTCAGACTTAAGAAAGAAGGAAATCCTGCTCTATGTGACAACATGGATGAACCTGGAGGACATGATGCTAAGTGAAATAAGCCAGACACAGAACGACAAATTCATAGGAGCAGAGAACAGAATGGGGGTTGTCAGGACGTGTGGGGAGAGGAGATGGGGAGTCCTGTGCAAAGGTTATAGTTTCAGTTATGCAAGATGAAAGAGCTCTAGAGGTCTGCTGGCCAGCATCGTGTCTACAGTTAACAAGACCAGGTTGTGCACAAATGTGTGAAGAGGGTGGCTTTCATGTTATCTGTGTTCTAGCACAATACAATAAATAAATAAATAAATAACCCTTTATTTGCAGAAGCATCCACAGGAGCTGCAAGTAGCTGGCCACAGTGGGCTGGTGATGGGCCCAGAGGATGTCCCTCAGCCCAGAACAGGTGGGGGATGTCAGGGACCCAGAGCCACTCTAGGCACAGGTCCCACTACCCAGCCATTCACCCATTTTTCATTCTTTGTTAGGGCATATCACTCCTTGTCTCTGCCTTCTCAGTTTGGAGCATATTTGTTGTAAGAAGAAATGGGTTTAAGATCGGATGTCTAGTGTCACTTTGAAAGGCCACTTGAATCACCTGTGCCTTCAAACGCAGCACAACATGGACCCCAACAGACCAGGAAGAGAGGCTCCAGCAAGAGAGAAGACTGGGGACGAAGTGTGGGGCCAGTCTTGGGCATCAATGGTGGGCCTCCCGGGCTGCCAATTCTGCTGACACTGGGGCCAGCAGCTCTCAGGATGGCTTCCAGCTGGGATCGCTAACCTTTGCTGAGGACAGCCCCAGACAGAGCCACAACAGCTTCCTTGACTGGGGACATTCATCTGTCATTCATGACTCTGTCCCATCCCCTGCACTTGCTCATTCATCCCACACATATTTGCATACCATTTATGTGCCTGACACTGTGCTGGGCACAGAGGGAGTGGCAGAGAAAGATGGTCAGAGGTGCCCAAGAGAAAGATCCACTGGCCTGCATGCTAGACCAGTGTTTCCCAACCTGCGAAACCATGCGTCTTTGAGGGGCTTCCACGTTAATGCAGAAGGTTCAGCATGGAAAGCAGGTCTCGATCCCAGACTAAATAAATGGTCCAGATGCTTCCTAGAAGTGCCATGGTATAGTCGTCAAGAGCAGGGACTATGGAGCTAGACTGCTGGGGTTCAAATCTCAGTTCTGACAGTTTCTCACTTTGCCATGTCTGCTTCCTCACCTATATAATAGGCATGAATAATAATATTCACAAAAAAGTTAGCATACGTGAAGCATATAAATATTGGATCATTATTCCACGCACGTCACAATTTTCTAATTTCTGTATTATATATAATGTCTATATTATAATATAAATTTATTTTTAAATGTAACTAAAGTAGTTTATTCTGCATTTTCTCAGTCAACCAATGCCAAAAAGTATAATGACTGTCAAGTGAAGGCATAATGATTGATTTGGATGTACAAAATAAAGGGTGGCAGGCCTCCTTAATGCATTGCCCCTTGACCGTGGTGTTTCTCCAGCCATTTGTCTAGCTGGACCGAGTGTGAGATTCAGGACTGGGTGGGCCCAGCTTCACATCCCAGTCCCACTCCTCTGTCAGTCATCCAAAAAACATTTATTAGGAACCCAGTGATACTTGGCCAAGATGAGACTCTCCCTCTTAGCTGGGAAAGTTACAACAAATTCCTTCACCAGCCTACACCTCATTTTCCTCACCTGTGAAATGGACATCTAACTCCCAGTTTGTTTTGCAGATTAGATGAGTAACATCCAGAAAATCATCTGGCACAGTCCCTGGCACAGAGAAGATGTGTAATAAATGGCCACTATTTTCCTAACTCATGAGATGGCAATTGAAAAATGGCCGTATAACTTGCCTCATCTCCTAAATATGAAAAATCATATATGGTTCCATGGTAGTCACAAGAGGTGAAATGTACCCTGCCTTCTTCAAGTGGGGGCTGGGCAGATTCTAAAAATTAGATCCCTTAAATCAGATCTTAGCCAGGGGCTACTGCTATCCTTTGTGGGGAAAAGCCCAGCACACAGACACTGGGAGGAGAGACCCTATACTGGAAATGCTCGACAGCTTGGAATTTAATCAGGTTGGGTGTCAACATTTAGTTATAGATATGACTCCTAAAGGAGCTCTGATCTATATCAATATCCTTTAGATAAACATGTGGGGCCCCAAGGCCAAAGAGAGGAGGAGTGGGGCTCTGAGTGCTGGGCTGAAGGATGGGAGAATGAAGGGAGGCAGACCAGGGACATCAATTAACCCCAGGCACAGAACACTCATTTGTAATCTCACCCCTGTGGTTGACAGGACATTCAAGTATATGCACAAAGAACACTGCAGCAGGGTGACATGTGCCCTGAGCTTTCTAGAAGCTAGTTATGCATCCTCCCACCTGGGACAGGGGTGAACAAATTGGACAAAGACCCTGTCCTCCTGGGGCTTGCAGTCTAGGAGGAGAGACAAATAACAAACACATGAACATATAATATCAAGGGGTGATAAGCACTATGAAGCAGCATGAACCAGGGTAAGGGGTCCATGAGTGACATAGTGAGGTTGGGGGTAGAAGTGCTGTTTGAAGATAAGAGTGGTCAAGAAGAGTGTCTCTGAAGAGGTGACTTTTGAGCAGAAGGGTGAATGTGGCAGAGGAGCAAGCCTTGCGAAGGTCTGGGAAAGTGTTCCAGTCAGATGACCAAGCAGGGGCAAAGGTAGAGGCATAAATGAGCTGGTGAGACCAGGAATAGTGAGAAGAGCAGCATGGCAGTTGTGAGGGAAAGGTAGGAGAAGAGGTCAGAAAGATAGCCAAGATACGACCGCTTGGAGCCACCACTACTACTACCATCTTGGTCAAGGGCTGCACCGTCTCTTGCCTAGATTACTGTAACAGTCTCCTCAACTGGTCTTCCAGCTTCTGCCCTTGGTCTCCTTCAATCTACTCTACTGCTTCCCAAAATTCGCTGTGCATTAGAGTCATTTGGGGAGCTCGTGAGACTTCCTGTGACCGTGTCACACTCCAAACTAATGTAATCAGAAAGCCTGGAGGTGGGGGCCAGGCATTAGCATGTTTAATGATCCCCAGGTGATTCCAGTATGCAATGAAGTTTGGGAATCACTGGCCTGTTCTCAACACTGCAGCTACAGTTATCTTGATAAAACAGGCCTAAAACTACTTACCCCTCTCCTCCTTAAATCCCTCCACTGGCTTCATTACACTTAGAATAAAATCAGGCTTTCTCCTGTGACCTACAAGGTCCTGCATGACCTGGCTGGCCCCCATTCCTCTCTCCATAGTCATCTGGGGGCATTCCTCCCCTCACTTAGCATGCTCCAACCACTGGCCTTTTTTCTGTTCTGTAAACATGCTGGGCTTCTCCTGCCTCAGAGCCCCTGGTACCTTGAAATTGGAACACTCTTCCTGATGAGATGTACAGGGCTGGCTTCTTCTTGCTAATCAGGCCTCAGCCCTAGTAATATCACCCCCAAGAGGCCTTCCCTGACACCTCTAGCTAATTTTGTATACACACACATACTGTATGAATGCTATGATGTGCCATCCAGACCCTCCTTTAGGAGAACTTATCTCCCCAGCTGCTAAGAATGGTGCCGGCACTTGACCTTGACTGGAAAGACCACACCTCAGGGGTAGCCTGCATGCAGTGACTCATCATTAGTGAAGTTCAAGGACACAGACACATCACTGCAATGTGAAGGGCCTTTCCAGCCTCAGAATTCAGACTACAGCTTTGACTGAGCAGGTGTCACAGCACAGTGTCTCCCTTTGTCCAGTCCTGCTTCCTGCCATTCTGTAAGAGCACTTGATCACAAGAGGATTCCCTAGGATTCTGATGCCCTAATTTCCACGTCAGAATCCAATGTAACTCAAACTGCTCAAGCTGGTCCAGTCATCTGAGGAAGCAAACACTAAGACAGCATTCTGGAGCTGAGACACCTGTCAGACAGATGGCACCAAGGCCCCTTTCTCTGGGACATAGGTGGCATTGGAATAGCTCCAGGACAAGATAACAATTCAGTTGTTAATATTTGTACCTGTGAGACCTGCGATGTCATACTTGTGGAAGGAAATTCACTCGCAAGAGTGGAATTGGGGGGCCTTTGCTAAGCATGATTGATGCTTTGGAGAAAGACAACCAAAGGCTGTGAGTGATTAATTGGCAATTAAAAGCTAAGTGTGAAAAGCAGAGGGCTTCCCTTGTAGGAGGTAAAGAAGTTCTCACCTCCTGTATCCAGAGAACCGAGAAAGCTGAGGTCCATGCCTAGAAATCAGTCATCAGAGTAGCAGAGCTCCAAAGAAGCTCATACCCCCAACCACATTTCTGTTAGCCCTGATTGGGGAAGAATGGAGTCCCAAATCATGACATGTGGTACCTGAGCTGATGCACCTAAAAATCTGGAATCCTCGGGATTCCCCTGAAATCTCTGCATCTGCAGAAGAAGCCTACTCTTCTAGAAATGCTCCCTCCTTTCTTGAGGGTGATGCACAGGCTTCGTCCCTGAAGGTGACACATGCTCCCCTGGGATCTGCATCTGCCTCTGCTCCTGCCCAATAGCTAGGATTATGTCATACTATAATCTGGCTGGAGGAAGTGCTAGGCCTGCTAAGGAAGGAAAGGGATTCGACCTCACAGAAGCAGCTGGACCTAGCCAGCATGGACCAGCAGGAGACAGGAGAATGTGCCTGGGTCTGAATCCTGAGTGTACTGGGTCAAGAGGGAGCCAAACATAACACTGGATAAAAGATACTGACATGGGAGCTCTCACTAGAAATATAGGACTTAACCTGGCAAGGACCCCCCGGAGACCATGTGAAAATGCTGCTTGGGATGAATCTTAGAAATAAGGAAAGAGCAATGGTCCACGCCAAGCAAGGTAGAAATGCCAGAGTTGTCAAGGCAGACAATAGGAAAAAAAGGATTAAAGGCTCCTAGAAGTGGGCATACTAGAGTAGCTATTCCATGGAAGTCTGGATGACTTACTAGACAACTATATTCTACAGGAGGGCCTGGAGTATATGCCATTCCCCAGGCCATCAGGAAAACAGCCATGAGAGGGGTACTAACATCACTAAGAAGGTCAGTGGTGGATCTCCCTTATAGGACAGGGAAGATAGTAAAAGAGGTGATCGTAGAGCTGCATTCACTGACAGCAATGCAGACATAAATAGAGGCCAGGTGGTGACATGTTAGTATCAGAAACCACATGCATGCAATCACTGTAGTGAGGAGCAAGATCAGAGTTGCCAGGAGGGCCTGACCCATAGAGAGCTATGGAGATAGCTAACAAAACACAGGCTCCCTAGAGACAAGATAGAGGGTTAGCCAGCAAAGTTAGCACTCAATCTACACGATCAGAGGAAATCAGGATGGGTGCAAGAGGATGTGGGCAGTCAACAACAAAAATGTCAAAATCCCTTGCCTAGTTTCCAGACCTGAGCTACTTTTCAGACCTGAATGAAGGGTCTCCAAGAGGGAGGATCCTGCAGCACCATGCATGTATATTTGGTAACTGTTCCTCTGGGTTTTCTTAAAAAAAAAATGAATGGCCATTTACTTGGTAATTGTATACTCATGAGAGGGAAATATCTAAATGTTTTGCAGAATTCAAGTTTCTATTGATATCCATGGAATGGATACCTGGGTACTTGAAAGCATCATCACGATCCTTAAAGTAGGGGCATATGAAGATAATAAATGTAGTCATGGCCCAAGTCTGGCTCACAATGTGTCCACTGGATCCACAGACTCATGTGACGATCATTCCCCTGGTCTCCAAGTGTATAATGAGAATGGACATACTTGGTATTTGGCACGAGACCCACATTGGTTTCTTGGCCTGTGATACAAGAGGTACCCATAGTGGAGAAGGGCAAATGGAAGCCTCTTGTGTCAGTTGGGTTTACGGCAAGCCCACATAGGAGAATCACAATGAAGACCTCTAGGATTCTACAGCAAGGCCATGCCATCTATGGTGGAGAATTATATACATTTCAAAAGATAGTCCCTGGTATGCTATGGGCCCTGGTAGAGATAAAGTGCCTGACCATAGGTCATCAAGTGGCTATGCAGCCAGAGCTGCTCTACATGAGCTGGGAATTCTACCTTTAAGAAATTATTTCAGTGGGGCACCTGGTGGCTCAGTCAGTTAAGCATCTGCCTTTGGCTCAGGTCATGATCCCAGGGTCCTGGGATCGAGCCCCGTGTCAGGCTCCCTGCTCAGCAAGGGGTCTGCTACTCCCTTCCCATGCTCTTGTGCTCTCGTTTGCTCTCTCTCTCTCTCCCTCTCAAATAAATAAATAAATAAATAATCTAAAAAAAAATATTATTTCAGTGTTACACAAAATATTCAAGGGGAAAAAATAGGATCTACATCAAACTTATTTCATGAAGATATAACTATGATATAAAACCTGACAAGTACAGTACAAAAAATTATATGTCAATCTCACTCATAGCCACAGATGCAAAAATCTTCAACAAATACTAGCATACCAAACCCAGCAGTATGTGAAAAAAAATACACCATAATCAAGTTGGGTTTATCTTAAGAATGCAAAGTTAGTTCAACATTAACATAAAATATTAATTTATGTAATTCATTATTAATATAGAGAAAATTACTATTAAATTAATATAAAGGAGAAAAAATCACATGATTTTATCAATTGATGAGGAAATCATGTTTGATAAAACCCAACATATATTTTTGATAAAGCATCAAAACCTCTTAAGTGGCAGACAGCTTTCTAAATCTGACAGTGTTTCAAAAAAACCTACCACAAACAATGATGAAACACTCAAATCTTTCACTTTGTGATAAAGAAGACAAAGACTGTCCTTTATCACCACTTCTATTCAACATCGTATTGGAGTTCCTAGTCAGCACAGTAAAGCAAGAAAAAAAGAAAAGTATAAGGATTTTAAAGAAAGAAACAAAACGATTACTCACAGATGATATAATTACATACATGGAAAATCCAAAATTATTTACAGATAAATTATTTGAATTAGTAAGAGTTATTAGGTTTACTAGATTCAAAAACAATACTCACAAATCAATTGTGTTTCTAGATAAATACAGCTTGTAAATAGATATCCTTTAAAATAGCATTAAATTAATACAAAACCTAGGAATAACTCTAACAAAAATGTGCAAGTCATCTGTGCAGATAATTGTAAAATAATATGGAGAGAAGTTGAAGAATATGGAAATAAATGGGGAGATATTCCATGTTCATGGAATGGAAGACCCTATATTGTAAATATATTAATTCTCCCCAAACCAATCTATAGTTTCAATGCCAATTCTACTCAACAGGGGTGTGTGTGTGTGTGTGTGTGTGTGTGTGTGTGTGTGTGTGTAGAACCTCAAAGCTGCTTCTAAAATTTATATAAAAATGCACAGGGCCAAGAATATGCATTGGAAAGAACAACATGGGAGGATTTGCTTTGTTGGATATCAAGACTTGTTATAAAAGTACCATTAACTAAAACAGTGTGGTACAAACACATAGTGAAGCAAACAAAGTGATCAGAATAGAAAGCCCAGAAATAGACCCACACATATATGGACATTTGTTTTATGGAAAAGGTCACTATACAGCACTAGAGAAAGCAGAGCCTTTCCAATAAATGGTAATGCACCAATAGGATATATATTTGGGGAAAAAATGAAATTGGGCCTGTCCCTCATTTATACAGAGAATCAATTCATGTGTTGTAGAGCTAAATGTGAACGGCAAAATAATAAACCTGTTAGAAATTAATATAGGAGAGTATCTTTAAAAGCTGAAGATTAAAAGTAATTTTAAATGGAATACAAAAAGCACCAAACAATAAAATAAAATATTAATAAGTTATTTTTATTGAGAGACCTCATTAAAAGTGTGAAAAGGCAAGCAATGCTCTCCCCCTTACCCTTGTACTCTGGTATGCATATAGCAGACAAAACATTCACTGAAACATAGAAAACGGATCGTATCACTCCCTTGCTTAAAACCTTCCCGCCTTCTTCCCCTAGCTCATACTTTGTCTAGTACCTCTCTTTCTGTCTCTCTGTCTTCCTCTCTCTCTCGACCATTATAATCCAGCTATACTCCAAATGCCTTTCCTACCTCTGGGACATCACACATGTTGTTTTCTGTTTGTCTCTATTCTGCTCTTCACTTAACTTTCATTCCCATCCTTTAGATTTCAGTTTAAATGTCTCCTCCCCAGAAAAGCCTTCTTTGGCCATCTAATTTAAGTAGGGCTTCACATTATCCCTTCGAACACCCTGGCCTTTCCTTCATCATACTTAGTATATATTTTCATTATATAAACCAGATATTTTATTTGTTCACAGCCATCTGTCCGATTACACTTAAGTTCCAAATATATATTAAATGTGGATGGGTGGATGGATGGATGGATGGATGGATGGATGGATGGATGGATGACTAAACTAATAACATAGTAATCTCTTTAATCCAGAATTTGCTCTTCATATCTGGAGAAAGTTCTCCATTTCCAGACCCCAAATTCAATAATTTTCTTTCACTGGATATCTTTTCAGGTGTGTAAAGGATCAGTTATTTATTTTTTCATTCACTCATCTATTCGACTATTCATTCAACAAATGTTTTTGAAGAGGCTATTTGAATAAGAGGATATGGGTCAAGCCATTGAATGAGCAGGTTTATAACTGAAAAGAGAGACATGAAAGGCATAGTGAAATTCCTACATACACATACACTTTAAGGACCCATAGAAATATGATTTAAGGGAGAAGTTTTCTACATTTCAGCTGTGGGCTTTCTTGGCAGTTGAGAGAATGAAAGATGGTAACATGCTCTGTAATGTCAACAACTTTTTATTCCCAAATTTACAAATGAGTCATCAGTTACTTCTGTCAATTTTTCTCGAGTATCATATAACAGCTGTAGTTAGGAAATTACATTGTTTACTGAGTCAACTATTGTTTCCAGTGATTGTCTGAAAGTGGTGTGTGAACAATTTTGGCAGCATCTTCTGAGTTATTCTACTCCTTTAGTAGGCAGAGAGAACAGTTAAGAGAAATTAAGATGGCTGGTGGTTGTTAAACATGGCTGCAAATTCTTTGACACTCTTCCCATTGAGATACTGGGTCTGTGTCCCCTCTCTTTGAGTCTGGGTGGGCTTGCAACATCTTTGACAATTAGAGTATGGCAAAAGTGACTCTATGTTCCAAGACAAGGTCATAAAAGTCTATGTAGATTCTGCCCCACTCTCTTGAAACATTTGCTTTCTTTGAGAGCTGATCTCAGGATGCTCTCTCTTTTATCATAAGAGATCCAAGTCATAGTGATAGGCCACATGGAAGTACTCTGGTCAACAGTCCCAGCTAAGCCTACCCTTGAAGACATTGCAGCCTAGGTGTCAGATGTGAGTGAGGAAGTTCCTGTCCCCAGCTGTTTAAGTTACCCTGGTTATAGGAGTCTTCCCAGCTGAGGCCCCAGAAAAGGGGGAGCAATCCTTACTGTGCCCTGTCCAAATTCTTGACTCACGGAATCCTTGAGCATAGTAAATGAATGGTTGGTGTTTCACAGGGTAGTTTGGGTAGTTTGTTATGCAACAATAGTAATTGGAACAGAATGATAAAATGAAAATTTTGGATAAAGCACTGGAAGATGGCAACATCTTAATATGGAATGTTGGAAGATGAATAAATAAGTAAACGAACTATAAAAAGATTCACAAGGCAGACTGGGAACAATGGCTTAGAGGCAAGAGACTCATTTTCAAGGTTAAATTATCGGACAATGTCCCTGCATTATGTGATTAGTAGTATTTGACTCATAATTTAGGAAGAATCAAATACCCTATTACTTTAATTATCCAAAGGTCAGTGTTCTGACATCCTCCGGCATCTGGAACATAGCCATCAATCTGGAAGGGAAAAAGATATGTAGCCATAAAACAAACAAATAAGATGGGCTGATGGATAAATAGAAGGATGGATCAAAGAATAGATACAGCAAATGTAGTGATAAAGCAAGTGCAGTAAGAGGTTAATGATAAGATATAGATATGAGGGGGTGGATGATATCTATTGCTGTATACTCCAAAAGTTAGTGTCTTAAAACAGCACCCACTTATTATTTCAAAGTTTCTGTGATCAGAAATGTGGGTGTGGCTTAGCTGGGTCTTCCAGATCAGAGTCTCTCATGAGGTTTACTGGGGGGGTGGACCAAGTTCACTCAAAAGGTCGTTGGATGGATTCAATTCCTCATGCACTGATGACCACAGACCTCCCTCGGTTCCTTATCACATGGGCCTCTCCATAGGGTGGCTCACAACATGGCAGCTGGCTTCCATCGGAGTGATACAGTGATAGAGAGAGAGAGAGAGTGCTAGCAAGACAGAAGTCAGCCTTCTGTAACCTAATCTTGGGAGCAACACCTCATCACTTTGGCCATATTCTATTCATTAGAAGCAAGTGATTAGGTCCAGCCCACCCTCAAGGGGAGGGATTACTCAAAGGCCTCAATACCAGAATGTGGGGACCACTGGGGGGGCGGGGGCGGGAGGGCAGATGGGATCATCTGTAAAGGCGACCTCCTGCAGGGGGTCCACTGTAAAATGAACATTTTCATTATAAAATATTTGGGGAAATTATTTTATATATATATATCTCCAAATCTGTGTTCTCTACTCTGTGGGAAGCCATAGCAAACTCCAGACTTTGATGTGATTATACAAAACAAGGCACCAGCTTAGAAGCATTGAGGCATATAGACAAAGAGAAAAGCAACAGCTAGTATATAAAATAAAGAGAGTGAGAGCTTGAGAGAGAGAGAGAAGGAAAATGTTATCTGGGGCCATGTTTTTTTTAAAGTTTATTTATTTATTTCAGTAGTCCCTACACCCAAGGTGGGACTCAAACTCGTGACGCCAAGATCAAGGGTCTTATGCTCTTCCGGCTGAGCCAGCCAGGTGCCCTGGGCCATTTGGTGTTGGAGCAAAAAATTCCACAGAGCTCATTGTGCCTGAGAGGGCAGGTGAAACAGAAAACACACCGTTCTAAACCCTTTACACATAGTAGCATATTTAACCCACACAACAAAACAATGAGGAAGGTAATATTATTAGCCCCATTTACAGATGAGAAAATTGAGGCACGGAAAGGTTAACCAATTTCCCAAGGTCATAATGTCACTCTTAAATCATTAAGAACTTATATTCACACTTTTAAAAGTGTGAAGCATGCCCTATGCCTTAGAAAGATTTCCAGCTGAAAGAACTCAAATCAAAAGCACTCTTGAGCTGAAGGCTATAAACTTGAGCTATCTGAAATGTCCCCTTATAAGGACTCACAGCATTCTGCTGCTTCCCTGAAGAGACTTTCTCTGACCTATGAAGAGTCTGTCCTTCCTCCTTGAACCCCTGGCTTTCTGCACCAGAATCCTCACAGTCCTGGCAACCCACCAAGCCTGTGATCCCTACCCAGCGATGTGAGATAAAATACAGGACTCGGGTTAAATTAGAATTTAGATAAACAACAAAGACTTTTTTTTTTTTTTAAGTATAGGAATATCCCATATCTTGCATGGGATATACACTAAAAAGGATTCATTATCTTTCTGAAAGTCAACTTTAGGCTCCCAATACCTTTATTTGCTCATCTGGCCGCCCTATCCCCAGCAGAGCTCTCCTGCCCAAGTCCCTGAACCTCCCACGCCCCCTCTCTTTGATTCCCCCAGGACTTTCCACCTTCCACCTTCCAAGCCTGAAGGAAATAAGAAACTGGGGAGTTTGGGCTCCAGCTGCCAGAGGCTAGAAAGGGCTGGGGAATTGCTTCTGGCATCCACAATTAGCCCTGGGAGCACATTTTCCCATAGAAACAATGATCCTAATGGCGGCTGGCTCCCTAGTGCTATGGGCCCTATAGTCCAGCCATATTCTGGGTTAAATAGGCTTTTGTGGACTGGCCTGGGAACCTTCTCACCATTTGTAACATTGTTTCCATGGGAAAACCCGTTTCTCAAGTTCCAAACAACTGACTTACAAACAAACTTTTGGAACAAAATGATTTGGTAGGTTGGGGAAGCCTGTAGACTCTCCCAGAGTCATTCAAAGGCCTGTGACTTCACTCCAAGATGTTAGCAACGTTTAGGACTACTTAGCATACCAAAGGGAGGCCACTGGATTTGCCAAAGAAACTTTAATAAGCAAACAGACAAGACTGACAGAGCCATAATAGACAAGCTGACTCCGCCTTTGATTGGCTACATGGACCAGCATTTACACTGAGTGATTTCCCTTAATCAAACTCATGCCTTATCTGGACAGGCAGGACACTTATCCGACTAAGTGGGTGGTTATTAAGGAGATGGCAGGTACTCTGTATCTAATTGTACATGTAGCACCCTTTCACTGATGCCAGGTCGCCAGAGGAAAGACAAGCTGATTTTGTCCCTTCACTGTCGGATTCTTTCAGTGTTTCATTGGTTCGTTCACCTTGATGAAAACAGAGCAATCATGCGGCTTTTTCAGCTGCCTCTTTGAAAGGCATATGGAAAATTCTGCTTTCAGGAATAAAATGTTAATTCAAAAAAAGGACTTCAAGGCATTCTGAGAGGCGGTCTCCCATACTGCTGAAATTACATGCACAGCAAATGTGGCAGGATGGTTACTTAAGAGACTAAAACAGGAGGAATAAAATGTATACAGATACCTCATTTCTCATTATTATTCGGAATGAAATGTAATGCCAGGAGCTATAGGGTGCCAGAAGTAGAAGAAGGAAATGTATCTTCATGTATTTAAAAACCTTTGCAGAGTATAATAATAATTAAGAAATTATTATACTACTGATCTTTTAGAAGCAGTGTAGCCACCTGTTCACGCCTTTATTAATCACAATTTTCTTCTTCCTTAACACTGCACAGCAAAGATTATTAAAGGGAGGAGTACAAAAATGGAGGTGCTGAGAAATAATTTATATCGTGAAGCAAAAGTACATTAAAATGCATCATTTTATTTTTTTTATTTTTATTTTTTATTTTTTTTTCTGTGACTCTTTTTTTTTTTTTTAAAGATTTTATTTATTTATTTGACAGAGAGATAGCAAGAGCAGGAACACAAGCAGGGGGAGTGGGAGAGGGAGAAGCGGGCTTCCTGCCGAGCAGGGAGCCCAATGTGGGACTCGATCCCAGGACCCTGGGATCATGACCTGAGCCGAAGGCAGACTCTTTAACGACTGAGCCACCCAGGCGCCCATTAAAATGCATCATTTTAATTAAGACTTTCACTAGTAGAGAAAGTCATATTTTAGATCTGGTTTATAGCAACATATAATTTGACTTAAAAGAATAGCAATGCATATTAGTAATTATTATTGTTGATATTATTAATTTGCTCTAAAATTAGCTCTAAGAGATTCTTTTTTTCTCCTCTGAGCAGCAAGCAATCACTACCAAAAAAGTGTGTTTCCCGGGTAGCTCAGGGGGATACTTTCAAGCCAGGGGGCGTACAGAGTGGGGAAGGGACTGCGTTTCTCAAAGGGAGGGTGGCCTACGGTACTCCCGGTACAGCAAAGCTTGGTCCCCATGTCCCAGATGACTCAGTACCTGCCCAGAGAAAGTGTGGTGCCACAGGGTGCATCAACAAATACCCGTTTAAGGGTGCTGGGAAGGAAAATGGCACATGGAGTCACAGCTCTTTGTTCAGGTTTTGATAGGGCCACTTTCTTTCTTCTTTTCTTTTTTCTTTCTTTTTTTTTTTTTTTTTTTGAGGAGAGAGTGAGAATGAGCAGGGGGGTGGGCAGAAGAAGAGGGAGAGAGAGAATCTCAAGCTGGCTCCATGCCCAGAGTAGAGTCAGACGCGGGGCTCGATCTCACAACCCTGAGATCATGACCTGAGCCAAAGTCAAGTGTTGGGAGCTTAACTGACTGAGCCCCCCAGGTGCCCCTTTTTATTTTATTTTTAAATTCACACAAAGTGAAAGTGACATTTGGGGGTATATGTTCTATGAATTTGACATATGTATAAATTCAAGTAACTGCCACCACAATTGTGATACAGAAAAATTCCATCACCCCATAAAACTACCCCCCCCATCCCTTTATAATGACACTTCCCCCACCTAGCCCTGTAACCACTGATCTATTCTCCATCACTACAGTTTTATCTTTTCGAGATTGTCATATAAATGGAATCATACAGTATATGACCTTTTGAAATCGGCTTCTCTCACTCAGCATGCCTTTGAGATTCATCCTGATTATTGTGATATCAATAGATCTTCCCTTTTTATGGCTTTGTGATAATCTGTTATATGAATGTACCACAATTTGTTTAGCCAATCACCTTTTGAAGGACATTTGAGTTGTTTCTTTTGATTATGTTTCCAGTTGATTACTCAGATGACTCTGAATAGACCCAGAGACTTTCACCTGTAGTTTCTCGTATGAACATGACTTTTCATTTCTCTAGGGAAGGGTGATCGATGAATCATATAGTGAGTACATGTTTAACTTTATAAGAGATTGCCTGTTTTTCAGAGTGACTCTACCATTTTGCATTCTTACCAGCAACGTGTAAGAATTCTAGTTGCTCTGCATTCTTGTCAGCACTTCATATTGTCAAGATTTTTTATTTTAGCCATTTAATAGGTTTGTAATGGTATTTCATTGTGGTTTTCATTTACATTTCACTAATGTCTAACGATGTTGAACATCTTTCTGTGTTCTTATTTCCCATCTGTATATCTCCACTGGTAATGTGTCTACTGAAGTATTTTGCCCACTTTTTTTTTTAATTGGGTTGTTTGTTTCCTTAATGTTGAATTTTGAGAATTCAATACATATTCTGGACACAAATCCTTTGTCAGATATGTGGTTTACCAATATTTTCTCCCAGGCTGTGATTGCCTTTTTATTATCTTGACTGTGGCTTTGGCAAGGCAAAATTATCTAATTTTGATGAAGTTTGATTTCTCATGTTTTTCTTTTATACATTATGTTTTTGGTGTCATGTCTAAGAATTCTTTGCCGAAATTTAGTTCAAAATCTTTCTTTTTAAAAATGTTTTGTTATCTTAGGGGCACCTGGGTGGCTCAGTCGATTAAGTGGCTGACTTTTGATTTTGGCTCAGGTCATAATCTCGGGTCCTGGGATCAAGCCCGTATCAGACTCCACACTCAGCAGGGGGTCTGATTCAGGAGTCTGTCTTCTTTTTAAAAAAAATTTTTTTTATTTAAATTCGATTAGCCCACATATAGTACATCATTAGTTTCTGGTGTAGTGTTCAGTGATTCATTAGTTGTGTATAATTCCCAGTGCTTATCCCATCACGTGCCCTCCTCTCCCTCTGCCTCTCCCCCTTCTCTCTCTCTCTCAAATAAATAAATAAATCTTTAAAAAAAGTTTTGCTGTTTTAGGTTTTACATTTGGATCTATATTTTCAGTTAATTTTTGTATAAAGGATGAAGTTTAGGTCAGAGTTTATTGTTTTGCCTGTGAATGGATGTCCAACTGCTCCAGCACCATTTGTTAAACAGGCAATCCCTCCTCCATTGAATTGTTTTTGTACCTTTGTCAAAAGTAAATTGGAGCCGTCATCTTTTGCCTAGACCAGGGATCAGCAAACTATGCCTGTGGGCCAATCCGGCCCACTACCCATTTTTGAATTCAGCTTTATTGGAACAAAGATAAACCCATGTTGTTTATGTCTTATTTACATATTATCTGTGGCTGTTTTTATGCTACAAGAGTAGATTTATATAGTTGTTAACAGACACCAAAACTCTTTCCTATTTGGCCCTTAACAGAAAAAGTTTGCCAGCCTCGGGTTAGGCTACTGAAACAGCGTCTGCAGTGCCATGAGCAGAACCATCAGACTATGACCTTGGCAGTTCATTCTGGGTTACCTGGAGAACGAACCAGCTGGGGCTGAGGGTTCCCCCATCTCCTAGAAGGGAAGAGGCTGCACCCAAGCTCAAGTGCCCATGAGACTGGTGCCTTCTTCACTCCAAGAGTGGAGATTGTAAAATTCCTTGGGCAGCCGGCATTCCCAGAGAATTCCTGTAAACCACCAGCACCCCAAATCCAAACTGCCTGTTGCTCAGCAGCTTGTGCCATCTCCCATTGTCAGGACTACAAGGGAGGTATGTTCTCCTTATTGAGACTCAGTAGTGCTCTGGCCCTCAGCTCACCTCTCCACTGGATGACAGGAGAATGGAGGGTCTGTGCCTTTTTCCTTGGCTATCCTGGCCCTGTAAATTTATATTTTCTTTAACAAAGCCCATTCCTTAACCTGTGCTAGGCAGCTTTGTGAAGTGTATCCTGAAGGCTAGTGTATAACAGGCTGACAACACTGAATAGACTCATCTTGCATGCCAGGGGGACCCCAAAGGGACCCATCTAGCACAACAGACTCCTAACTGACCTCCTTGCATCCACATTGACTCTCCTCTGATTCAGTCTTCACACTGCAGCTAGAGCGGGTTTTTCTAAACAAACCTATTGTTTCACACACCTTCCCCCCACAACCCAATTTAAAACACTTCAATGAGCGGTGCCTGCGTGGCTCAGTCAGTTCAGCGTCTAACTCTTGGTTTTGGCTCAGGGTTGGGGGATCAGGCCCGCGTGGGGCTCCATGTTTGGCATGGAGTCTGCTTGAGATTCTCTCTCTCCCTTTGCCCCTCCCCCGACTCTTGCTCTCCCTCTCTCTCTCAAATAAATAAATAAATCTTAAAAAAAAAAAAAAAAACACTTCAGTGACTTCTTCTGGGTCTTAAAATAAAATCTTTAACATGGCTTTGTAAGACCCATGATCTGGTCCCTACCTTTCTCTCTAGGCTTAAGTCCTATTATTCTTCTTCCCTCTCTGAACTCCAACCAAACAAACCAGGATTTAGCTTATTTCAGTGAATGTTTCACATGCACTTGAAAAGAATATTTCTTCTGCTGTTGTTAGTATTCCATAAATGTTGGTTAATTCTTCTTGGTTGATAGTATTGTTCAGTTCTTCTATATCCTAGATTATTTTTGTTTACTAATTCTATCAATTACTGAGAGAAGAGTGTTGAAGTCTCCAATTATACTTCTGGATTTGTCTACCTTTCTTTTTAGTCCTGTCAGTTTTTGTTTCATATATTCTAAATATCTGCTGTTGGTGCATACACATTTTGGATTATTACTTCTTCTTGGTGAACTGACCCTTTTACCATTATACAATGGCCCTCTTTACCCCTGATAATCTTCCTTGTT
Organism: Neomonachus schauinslandi; assembly: GCF_002201575.2. Taxonomy (NCBI): domain Eukaryota; kingdom Metazoa; phylum Chordata; class Mammalia; order Carnivora; family Phocidae; genus Neomonachus; species Neomonachus schauinslandi. The sequence continues at coordinate 5,153,564 of NC_058419.1, read as the reverse complement.
CTGAATTCTAATTTGTGTGAAATTCATTTGTCCACTTCAGCTTTCATTGGGTTGATGATTGACAGTATATCTTTTTATATCCTTTTGTTTTTTCTCTTTTTAAGTAAGTTCTACACCCAACATGGGTCTTGAACTTATGGTCCCAAGATCAAGAGTCGCATGCTCTACCAACTGAGCCAGTCAGGTGCCCCTACATCCTTTTACTTTTTATCTAGCTATACCATTATGTTTAAAGTGAGTTTCTTATATACAGCCTGTAGTTGGGCCCTGTGGTTTTTAAATGCATTCTGTCAATCTCTATCTTTTAACTCATATGTTTAAACCATGTACATCTAATGTAACTGCTGATAGATTTGAATTTGGAACTACCATCTGTTATTTGCTTTCTCTATTTTTCATTCATATGTTGCCACTCTTCTGCCTTCTTTATGGCTATTTGAACATTAGTAATGCATATTAATTTATCTCTTGTGGGTTTTTTTTTAAAGATTTTATGTATTTATTTGACAGAGAGAGACACAGCAAGAGAGGGAACACAAGTAGGGGGAGTGAGAGAGGGAGAAGCAGGCCCCGTGCTGAGCAGGGAGCCTGATGCAGGGCTCAATCCCAGGACCCTGGGATCATGACCTGAGCTGAAGGCCGATGCTTAACGACTGAGCCACCCAGGCATCCCACTGTGTTTTTGATTACATATCTTTGGCTAGTTCTTTTTTATTTTTTGTTGTTCTAGCAATTACAATGTACATATTTAACAGTCTACTTAGAATCAGTGTATTACCACTTCAAAGGAATATAGAAACCTTAGCACTCTATCAGTCCCTTTACCTTCCCCCATTTTATGTTGTAATTGTGTTATGTACTACATCTTTGTTCATTAAAACCCAGTCAGACAATGTTATAACTTTTGATTTCAACTTTTAAATATGCTTTAAGAACTCAAGATGAGAATAATCTATTAAATAATTACCCAGATATTTACCATTTATGTTGCTCTTCTTTCTTTTTTTTTTTTATTTTATTATGTTATATTCTTTCATTCCTAATGTTCCAGGTTTCCTTCTGGTCTCATATCTCCCACCCAGAATTCTTGGTTGACAGTTTTTTTCCCTTTAAATGCTTTTAAAAAGTTTTACATTTTCCTTCTGGCCTAAACAATTTCCAGTGAGTGTCAAGCACTCCCTGAATAATAGCATGGTGGCATCTGCTAGGTTAGCTTATCATGCTTTCATGGACTTGGCTAGTAAGAAGATAGCAAGCCCAAATAGAGTTAGATAGTTGATTACCATTTCTTGAGCCAGAACCAGAAGTTTTCTCCTGGAGCCCTCTCTGGGTCCCAGGCTACCATGGGCTCAGTAATGAAGATACAGAAGGAAAAAAATGGTAAAGTTACCACTAGTTTGGCACAAAGCTTAATTGGATTGAGATCATGATCTTGCCATTCCATGAAATTCTAATCCAGGAAGATGAAATTATATATACCTTTTCCCCCCAGGGACTTGCTGAAAATTCATTGATTTGAACAAAAGGACAACTAACTCTCATCAGAGTAACGATCCTCTTCTCAAAATGAAAGGTCATTCAAAGGGCTTTTTATATGATTGTTACTCTTCAAGGCTTACTTCAAAACCCTCACTTCACTGTCTACCAATTCCAAACTATTAATATGGCACAAACTATGTCCAATCCTAATCATGCTTTAGCATTGATTTATCTGCCTTTGCTTGATCAGACTTTGCTTGATCAACAGATAATTATGGTGGGTTTTAGGGTTTTTTTTTTTTTTTTTGAGGTTGACAGTTGACAGACCTTACCTCAAAATAGTCTTGATGGACCAAGGTAGCAATTAGAACCCCTTAACAATACTTTCTACTTTCTTTTTTTTTTTTAAGATTTTATTTATTTACTTAACAGAGAGAGAGAAAGAACACAAGCAGGGGCAGCAGCAGGCAGAGACAGAGAGAGAAGCAGGCTCCCTGCTGAGCAGGGAGCCCGACACAGGACTCAATCCCAGGACCCTGGGATCATGACCTGAGTTGAAGGCAGATGCTTGTTTACTGACTGAGCCACCCAGGCACCCAATACTTTCTACTTTCACAAAAATAAAACAGTTAAGACAGATCATTGAATAAAGATTTCAAAGAGTGTTTATGCATCACAAATGAGAGATGTGAAAACTGTCCAATTCGTTTACACATACCAACCTTCGCTAACTAGGAAGTTCTCTGGATCTCTCTTCCAGCATTGCCAATGAGAGGCTTCTACATTTGTTTTGCTTTGTTACACATGATATGGAGAAGAAGGCGCTTTATTTTTATATGTCTGCTTTTCCATTCAAGAACTTTCCTATATTGCAGTCCTGTGGTTAACTCCTCCTGGGTCTCTCCCAAGCTCCCAGACACCCACCACAAAGCACATGTTAACTTCCGTTCCCTTCTTTATCAAACCAATGTTCCTTGTTTCTATATGTGCAAATCTACCACCTCTTTCATAGAGAACCAAACCATAATTATTGTATGCATGAATTGTAAATGCCACACACTACTGTGTTAATATAGGTATGTGTGGGGGCACCTGGGTGGCGCAGTTGTTAGGCATCTGCCTTCGGCTCAGGTCATGATCCCAGGGTCCTGGGATCGAGCCCCGCATCGGCTCCCCGCTCCACGGGAAGCCTGCCTCTCCCTCTCCCACTCCCCCTGCTTTGTTCCCTCTCTCGCTATATCTCACTGTCAAATAAATAAAATCTTAAAAAAAAAAAAAATATATATATATATAGGTATGTGTGTAATTAAATAAATATGTCTGAGCTAAAAGAAGAAAAATAACCTGTTCTAATCTTATTCCAATTTAGTTACAGGTAATCAGGTTTGTCTGTTCTTTTTATTTTGCCTAATTTTCCAAAGGCTCTTTTCTCCCCCTTTTGCTTTTTATTCTAAAGCAGACTGACATTGGGGGTTTTTTTTAATTATTATGTAAATATCATGTCATGCATGGTGTAATCAAGAAGTGAGGCATCATGATTTTTAAATTTGTGTCTTTAAAATTTTGCTTTGCATTTTAGAAATGTTTGTGGTAGTTTTAACTGTCATGTTGCAGTTTCCTTTTCATCTCCAGCTTCATTTTACGACCCCAAAGTGTTCACTCCTGTTTGAACACCCACTCAATTTTCCTCTCTGTTTCCCACCTGGGTCCTCTCACTCTCTAATTACCCCTATCAGGGATGACTCACACTTTCTCATATGGAGATTTGTCTCTGGTCAAGTATACAGAGATAAAGCTATCTACACTAGAATTTTGCTTGAGGGGAACTCACAGTGGGGAAAGGAGTTGTATAATTCCATTTTCTTGGGGGGGGGGCTTTATTTATCTCTGTTCTCTGGGCTTCTTATTAAACAAATTCACAGAGCCCTTCTGTATAATATTCGTGTTTCCTGTTTACAAGTCACTTTGATATGCATTTGATCCATACAAATCTTGACTGCTTGAGACAGAGAATATCATTACTCTTCTTGAACAAATTAGGAAACTGAGGCTTACCGAAGAAAGGGGGCACCATGGGCTATGTGCTAAACTAGCGTTGGGGAGGAAGAGATTTCCTCTATTCTTCAAAGTCCTTCTAGCTGGACTAAGTATCAAATTAACATGAGGCAGATTAACAAGAGAAAATGAAATTTGGTTTCCTATGCATGGGGAACCCACAGAGACTTGAAATTTCAAAGACAGGCAACAGGAGGCTTATGTGACATCCTGAGCTAAGGAGAGGGGTAAGGGTCTGAGGATGCAAAGGGGGAGGAAGACCTTTAGCAGAAAATTGAGATGAGCTGTTCAGAAAACAAAGGTTGCTCTGTTATGGAGAAAAGTTTTTTAGGTAAAGAAGAATCTGTTAATAGCTGTCTTCCTGGTGCAGTCTCTCCCTTCCAATATAAATTTAGACAGTTGAGGGGGAGGCAAAGAGTTTTCCTTAAATCTGCTGTGTTTTGATTGCTTTTAACTCAAAATAATTTTCATGCCAAAGTGGCCCATCTTGGGGAGGCCTGCCCTTGGATCCTATACTAGGCAGCTTTCCCATGATTGCTTTTTTACTTATTCATTAATTTATTTACTAGATAAATATCTTCTGCACTCTTAGAATGTGCCAGTTTCTGTGCTAGGTGCTAGGACCAGCTCCTGTGTTCTCCCCAATTCCTGAACAGACAGATGAGATACCTTCCTTTATAGTATAGACAACAAAATTCTTTTTATTTCCAGATCAAGCATAAGCATATTTCAGCCCAGCCCAAGTTGAATTAGAAATTAATGAAAGCAAGCAGAATAGCAGCAAAACAGGGCTCAAGAGATATTATGTACCAAAGATATTATGAGTTAAAGGATTCAGCCTTTAACTCCAAGTATGACTTTAGACAAATCTTTTCCCCCCTGTGGGCCTCAGTTTCTCCATCTTTAAAGAGAAGTGTTAGACTAAGAATATTAATAGCTCTAAGAATCTGTCTTTAAAGATTCGTGTTAATTGGTTCTTACTATTTATTCCAAGATACTCTAGGTCAGTGACTCTCAGTGGGAGAGGGGGCTACATTCCCCAAAGTGACGGTGTGTCAGATTCTCAGAGTGTATGGAATTTGAAAAGGCACTCTTCATATTATAATTGAATATTTCAAAAAGGGAGGAAACATTGATTTTATATTGAAAACTCCAGAATGCAAAGTTCATGTAGTCTTCTGGACTGGTGAGAACAGATAACAATGTTAAAGTCAATATAGAGGGGGCAGGGACAAGCGGACTTCTATTGACCTAAAGGGTCTGTGGGTTTTAAGAAATAGAGGATGCTCTGCTTGACTTGCAAAAGTGGCAGGCCGGGCTAGGTCAGGTGCCACAGACCCTTTGGACATCCCTCTACCCCACAGAGCCCCTGCTGGGTTGTGTGCTAGGTATGACTCCCCTTCTCCTTCCTCTAGGTCCTTGTCTGTCATGTTGCAGGGAGGGGGTTCTACTGCAGGGCTCTCTCCCTGATGCAAGGGCTCCCCTCCCCGATTGAATTACTGATTGATTTACTGCCTGCTGTATGCCAAGTGGCTGATTACTTAACAACCGTTTACCCCGTTTTGCTATCTTCCTTTATAGATGATTTAATTTTGGTTTTGATCTCCATATTGTGTTTTTTCCTTTCTGGTCTCCCAACTTGTTGACTTCAGCAAGGATGCCCTTGCTGCCCAATCCACTCTTTACTTCATCTCTTATTTCATTTAACCTGCCTGTTTACACGTCACTCACTCTCATGGTTTTTCATTCCCTCTTCACCAATTATCACCTCGGGTTACATCCCCTCTCCCAGCCTCATCTGTAGCTTTTGTCTATCTAGCATTTATCTGTCCATATCCTTGTCATAGTCTTGCAGCCTGCTAGACCTGAAGCAGTGATTTTCCCCCTTTTTGCCTGAGAAAATAGTTACTAGCTAAATGATTGTGCTTTTCAAGCTTCCCCTACTAGAAGCCCACAAATTATCATTGATCAAGGACTTCCATTAAGTGCATCATTAAGCAAACACTATTCTTTAACACACCCGAAAACTGTCTCTCCCAGAAGAAGGGAGCGGGGGAGAAGCCCAGGGCAATTCTGTTGGCTAAGTTCTTCACACAAACGGGAAGGCGGTATAAAGAGTAGCCCTTCATCTCGATGGGGCTGCTCTCGTCTACACACGGGCACATAACTGGCAGTGACATAAATCAATTTCATACGGATTAACACAGGCTTCTGTGCAGAAGACAGGCAGGGTTCCTGGTGACTTGCATCTGAAGAATGCTCCCGATTTCTTTTCTTGCCCCCTTTCAAATAAAATAAATGCTGAAGCTTGGAGCTGAAAGTCTCCTGGGTGCTAGCAAAGCTCTGTTGAACGACGCAACTTGGCATGCACCGCTGAACTCTCCTTGCTCCCAGAAATGCCACTCGAGCCACCTTCCAAACCTCCACCTCTGTGGCACCCCTTTGAAAAGCCATTGTTTCTACTTCGACTGCTAAATGTGGCTACTGACTCCTCATTTACCCCTTTGAAGCCCAGCAAAAAGGAGAAATTAGAGGGAGGAAAGACCTGGGAAAAGCCACGCAAGAGCAAACATCAAAATGCCGGCACCCTGCGTGTTTTTTAAAAAGTCAGGGAAACCCAGTGGGAGCCGATAGCGTGTGTTTCTGATTCCTAAAACTCCAGCAGGCTTCACTCTGCCCAGACCAACTTTTGAAATGGAAAGGAGAAAAAAGAAAGAAAACAAAGAAAAGCCATGCTTAGATGATGATTTCATTTCCCAGATACGCCTTTCCTGCCTCATTAGTATACCTCTGGAGTGGATGAAAGTACTTGGCATCCAAAGCAGGTAGTAATGGCCCATCAAGAGATCCCATGTCAGCTTCCTAATGCCTTATCAAAGGTTTATTGAAGAATACAGTCATCTTGCTACTCTCACTGGTTTTAAAGAGTTACATGAAGACAAATGAAATGCCCCTTTCCTTCATGCATTTTTTCCTCAACCATTTCTGACAATATCTTTGATGTATAAATCATACTTTTCTGATAACATTTGGCTGGGTCTATCATATTAACAATGGGACCAAGACAAGGCCAGAGGTCTAAGTAAATGTGTTATGTTCATTTAAAGATGCAGAAATGTGTTCACAGCATATTAAACCCCAGAGAGCAGTGGGCAGTGTGTGTGCACTACAATTTTACTGGTGCTACAACTTGGGATTTGTAAGATGGTAAATATATTATTGGAACTCTCTACATAGATATAGTTGAGACTACACTATTAGCAACAATAAAACGGAAAAGCTGTTCTTACCAGAGGTTTTATTCAACCCAAGCTTGAATGAACTTCTGCTCATTTGTCACTATATAAGAGTGGAGGCAGATCTACCCAGGTGCCCAGCCTTGGGTGGTTCAACACTCCAGATACTAGCAACGGAGCTCAAGTTTCTTGTGTATCAGACTGCCCCATCACCCCCCTGCCTGTTCCTCTGGACCTAGGCTTTGAGCCATCTTTGGCTCCTTCCTATCCCCTGTTCTCTGCCTCTTGTCAGTGGGTCTGTCCTGTTGTTTCTCTGTATTATAGATTCTTCTCTCTGTTCCATTCTCCCTGTGGCTGCCCCCAGTCAGCACCTCATTACCTCTTATTGGGACCATTGGGAAGGAGGAATTTCCTCTGCCCTTCAAGGTCCTTCTAGCTGGACTAAGAATCAAATTGACATGAGACAGATTAATAGGAGGAAATCAAATTTAATAGCATATGTATGGGGAATCCACACAGACACGGAATTCCAAAGACAGTGAGTGAAGCAACATGATGCTTATATGAGCTCAGGAGAGGCGTAGAGGTCTGCAGATACAAAGGGGAGAAAGACAATTAAGAAAGAAGGTAAGAGGAGATGTTTGGAAAACAAAGGCGCCCTATTAAGAAAATAAGTTTCTTAGGTAAAGAGGAATCTCTGTTAACATCTCTCTTCCTGGTACAGGCAGACAGTTGAGGGGGAGGTAAAGAGCTTTTCCTGAATCTGCTGGGTTTTGAGTGCTTTAACTCAAAATAATATTCAAGCCAGGTGGCCCAACTTGGGGTGGCCTGCTTTTGGCCCCTACTGGAGACTGTAATGACCTTTCTGAGGGTCTACACACACATACACCATTCTACACAATGAATGCACCTGTGCCAATCCACCCACCACACTGTGGCTGAGTGCCTATCCTGAAACACGGCCCTATCACATGCCTCTTTAATCACCACTTCCACTGCAAAACCTTGAAAAGCTTCAATTTGCTTACAGAAGGAAGTCCTACTTCCTTGCGCTGGCATTCAAAGTCATCCTCCATGAGAGTCCAGAAGATTCACCAGGACCACCTTTCCATACCAATACTTTGTTACTACTCCTCTTCCTGTATCCTCTCTTCCATCTAAACTAAGCTACTTGCTGTTCCCCACACAACAGACTTTCCAAGCCTTGGCTCTTGCTTAAGCTATTCCTTCCATCATTCACATGCTGCCCGCACTCCATGCCTACATGTCCAAATCTTACTCATCTTTCTTTTAATTTTTTATATATTTTTATTTTTTTAGGGAGAGAGAGAGGGAGCAGGGGGGAGGTGCAGAGGTAGAGGGAGAGAGAGAATCTCAAGCAGGCCCCATGCTCAATACAGAACCCAACACAGGGCTCCATCTCATGACCCTGAGATCATGACCTGAGCCAAAAATCAAGAGTCAGATGCTTAACTGACTGAGCCACCCAGGTGCCCCCAAATCTTACTCATCTGGCAAGACTCAGTTCATAGGTCAATTCCCCTATGCAGTCTTCTCTGTTTTCACAGCAAAAGGTGATAGTTTCCTCTCTGAACCTGCAGAATACTTGCTCTTTGCCTCTTTTGTGCTTTGTCACTGTTTAGCCTGTATTCAGATAATTATTCCTTATACATGTAACAGCATCTTTCATTTCCAAATATATTGTAGTTCATGTGATCTTCTTAACAACCCTGTGACACAGGGAGGCTTTGCTATCCCTATTTTACAGATAAACCAAGGCTTAGAATTATAAATGACAAGATGCCACAGTTTGTGGTAGAGTCAGGGTTTTGTAACCCTGGCTTTCCTTAGCTGGGATTAAGAGGAAAATACATTCACTAAGCACACGTGAAGTATTCAACAAACATCAGAGGATCAGTCACTACCATTCTTTCTCTTATGTGCTCTGGGCATTCCCTGGGGCCAGAGGGATTCATCATAGTTCTCCATCCACTTTGGCAAATGGAGAGTGAGGAGATAAACACACCCATCCCTGCCACCAAACCTAACCTGACTTCTGTCCCAGGGTAAATCAATGGAGTAGATTGTTTTCTGACCTTTTCTAAGTGAGATGGGCTCAAAAGTATCCCAAAGAGCCAATTTTGTTTTTCAGAAGCAGCTTCATGCAAATGATAAGGCTTTGCTCATAGGTCTGACCAGAGCACACCCAGGGATAAGAACCAATCTTTTGGATTTGATGCAAAAAAAAACCAAAAAACAATTTGTGATGGGGCCTTTGTGCTAAATGGCTAACTTAACTCAATCATCTCGAGATCACAGGACTCAACAGATCAAATGTTCCAGACTGATCTACACATGGACCGCTTGGCCATGTAGCATGGCCAATTCCATCTAGTGTCCTGCTACTTTGTCATAGGACAGTTACCTGGCCAGTTACCAGGAGACTGAATAATTGATTAAAAGTAGGAATAAATAATAGAGATGGATCAGGGGCAAACAGGGTAGGATTTTTTTTTTTTTTAAGTATAGTATACATACAGAAAAGTATAAAAACAATGAATTTTTAAAGTGAACACACCCATGGAACTCCATCCGGCTCAAGAAACAGAATATTACCTGGATCCCAAAAGTCTTCCTCATGCCCCCTTCTAACCACTACTCTTTCCTCCCGGGAAAATTAATTTTGCCAAAAGACAGATCAAGAAGGTGTGAAACTTCTAGAAGTATGGGAGGCAAGACACAGCACAGTGAGTATGAAGTGAACATAAGCTTCTTAACTGTTAGGCTGGTATCTTTCTAGCCACACTGTGACAAGAGAACAAGTAAAATGGCAGCCTGGGAGAGTAGAGTGAGAACTGGACACACTGGAAAATGGAAAAAAAAAATAATGTCTACTTTGAAAGGCTATTGTGATAATTAAGTGAAACCATGCATTTACATTTTTTAAAGATTTATTTATGTGAGAGAGAGAGAGACAGAGCAAGCATGAGTGGGGGGCAGGGCAGAGAAAGAGAATCTTCAAGCAGACTCCATACTGAGCAGGGAGCCTGACAGGGGGATCGATCCCACAACGCATGAGATCATGACCTGAACCAAAACCAAGAGTTGGACACTCAACCTACTGAGTCACCCAGGCACCCCCCCATTTACATTTTATTATGTAAACTTACTAGGTGCTCAATGAATAGGGGCTACTATTTTGCCATCATTATTATTGGTGACTTTAGATGATGCAGCATAATCCTAAACTTAAGGCACATGCTCTCCTGAAGGGACTGGCTATAGTTCCTTTATTCACTACAAAGAGCATGTTATGTGAGCAACCTGTTTCTTTACTGTTTATTTAAACCATATCAAGTGTTTTTATTGAGTAGAGAGTAGTTCAATTCGGAAGTTGACACTGCGCTATAACAACTGGTTTGTATATTTTATTTAGTGAGCAATTATCCTTATTAATTGCCAAAAACAGTTTTAATTCTATTTCACAAACATTGTTATTCGAAGACAGTGTCTTCAGGGTGACACCTGTAAAAACAGCACAGTGACCCTTCCTGCACACATGGGCTTGTTTGACATCTTGGAGATTACCTCCCTTTATTTCAACAGGCCTCAGCTCTAACCCCTGAAAGTCCCCTTCACTAGAGCTGTAAGCCATTTTAATTGCCACCCTAGCTTTATGTCAATAGCAGTGGCTGCAAGAGGTGAAGCCTTGTGGCTGTCCTCACCAACAGATACAAGGCCATTTCCTACAAACATCCCTGAGGACCAGGCTACAGATGCCCAAGAGTTAATTCTCCTTGCTTCATCAAATAACCAACATGTTTCTGGGCAATCAAGGCCCAATCTTGGCTCTGCCACTTGCAATTAGTTAGGACTGCAGGCAAACATTGAACAGAAACCAATGGCAGTTCCCCAAGGGGAGGGCTGCAGGAGCAGGGTGGGGAAAATAGAACACAGAGGGTCCAAGGGCTGTGATGGGTGAACTAAAAAAGAGTAGGGTATCATGTTCAGAATGTTCTTTTCATACCATTTTTGTGAGTTGCTCAGATCTTGTTATGGCCATCTCTTTTTAGTCATATGTCTTATGATGGGTTGAGAAATGGGTTATCTTTTCTGTTCTCCTAAAGAACACTTAGAAGCAGGTGGGGTGGTGATTGGTTTAAACCCATTTTTAAAGTTAATATCGACAATCTTGGCTTCCTTTTTCAGCAAATGATGCAGGAAAAACTGACTATCCACATGCCAAAGAATGAAGTTGGACCCTTACCACCACCGTACACAAAAATTAACTCAAAATGGATCAAGGACCTAAATGTAAGACCTAAAACAATAAAACTCTTAGAAGAATACATAGGACAAAAGCTTTGCAACGTTGGATTGTGCAATGATTCCTTGGCTATGCTACCAAAGGCACAGGTAACTTGTCTAAATAGACAAGCTGGACTTCATGAAACTTTTTAAATTTTGTGCATCAAAAGACACTATCCGTAGAGTAAAAAAGCAACCCACAGAATGGGAGAGAATATTTGCAAATCATATATATAATAAAAAATTAATGTCTAGAATATGTAGAGAGCTCCTAAAACTCAACCACAAAAACCCAAACAACCTCATTCAACAATGAGCAAAAGACTAGAATAGACACTTCTTCAAAAAAGATATACAAATAGCTAGTAACATGAAAGGATGCTCAATATCACTAGTCACTAGGGAAATGTGAATCAGAAGTACAATGAGATACCACCTCACATCCTTTAGGATGGCTAATATCAAAAAAGCAGAAAACAAGTGTTGACGCAGATGTGGAGAAATTGGAACCCTTGTGCGCTGTCAGAGGGAATGTGAAATGGTACAGCTGCTATGGAAAACAGTATGGAGGTTCCAAAAAAATTAAAAATGTAATTACCATATGACCCAGCAATTCCACTTCTAGGTATATACCCCGAAGAATTTAAAACAGAGTCTTGAAAAGGCATTTGTATACCCCGCTTCATAGCATTATTCACAATAGCTAAAACAGGGAGGCAACACAAATGTCCATCGACCAATGAATGGATAAGCAAAATGTGGAACACACATACAATGCAATATTATTCAGCCTTTAAAAAGAAGAAAATTGCACAATATGCTACAAGGATGAACACTGAAGACATTATGCTAAGTGAAATAAACTAGTCACAAAAAGACAAATATTATATGGCTCTACTTTGAATAGTCAAAATCATAAAGACAGAAAGCATAATGGTGGCTGGCAGGGGCTGGGGGAAGGGGAGCCTGGGGAGTTAGTGTTTAATGGGGACAGACTTTCAGTTTTGCAAGATGAAAGGACTTATGGGGATGGCTGGTGGTGGTTGGCTGCACAGCACTGTGAATGTACTTAATACCACTGCACTGTACACTCCAAAATGGTTAAAATGGTCAATTTTATGTTATGTGTATTTTACCACAATTTAAAAAAAAAGAAAAACAAATAACCATGGCTTTCATGATCCTTTGCTCTGAGCCTTCAACAAAAGCACTCGGTAATATCTGGTAGGAGGCTTCTTGCCCTCAGAAGAAAAGAAAGATATGTTCTTTGCTTTCTGGCTTCTATTTTACAATGCCCAGCCTTTCCCCCAACCAATTCCATCTTGTCTTGGGCCCATCCCACCTCAAGACCCCTATAGGCACCAACCCCTGTCCTCTTCCTACTACCTATGGTCCTTACTCTTCAGGGCTGGACACTCTGGACTTTCCAGTCAGGCAGCTTGGAGGTTTCTCTATAAACTCTGGTATCCCTGGCAAACAATTCCTATTTATAAGGACAAGATCCAGGAGTACAATGAGATACCACCTCATATCCATTCCTAATGGATATGACTATGCCTGACTATACTTCTATCCCTTTGGGAAACTTTCCCAGCCCCGCCCAAGAAACCTCGATCCTTCCCCTCCTTGTTGCCACCTTTACCTGACCTGGAGTCCAGCACTGACTCCTTTGCATGGGGAAGGATTATTCATCTCTTGGTCTCACACTATGTGACCCCCTTGAAGAGTAGGAACATAGTTTTATTATTCGTTCTGTATCTTTAGTTTTTAACCCAGTGCCTGACACATGAAAGGCATTCATCCCCCTGATGGATGAATGAGTCTTCATGCTGATCCTACACTATGAAAAAATTTAGATGCCAGTTTCTTTTGTCTCAATTTTTTTCACAAAGTAATAATAAAGTAACAATAATTTCAATCTTTCCTATATTCAACCTAAAGTAGAAGCTTGTTTTAGTGACGTACTTACTTGTATTAAAAAAACAAACAAAACTAGAAAACCCCAACCAACTAGCCTTCCTGCCAGACTCCCCTCACTCTGCCCAGCCTTTCTTCCCTCTTTCCTTCCCGCTCCCCTCACAGACATTCTAGGGCCCATCACACTCCTTGACTTGAGGTTTGACTGTTTGACTACAGGTTTTGGGGGTTGGAAGAGTTATGTTCAACTCTCACTTCAGCTGGACATTGAAAGTTGTCCTAAAACTAGCCCGCAAACCACTTATCCAGCCTCATATCACAACATCCCCTTGAAGTTTGAGTTATACTGGATTACTCCCCCTTCTATTATGTCTATCATCAGCTCTCATGCTTTCATACTTTTGTTCAAATGGGTCACTCCTGTAACTTCCTTTCCTATCCTCTTGGCTCCCTGCCATCTTATTCAGGTCCATACCAGCCTCTAACATCACCTCTACCATGGAATGAGCTGCCTCCCCTCTCCTCCTGTAACACTTTGTATACCCTTCCCCGAAAGCATGTATACTTTGTATGTTGTAAGATGCACTATTATTTGTATACCCGCCTGCTACCTGCACTAGTCTCCATAATTCTCTGTCTTGTCCATGTTGGTATCTCTAGTATCTACTCCGAGAGGGTACCCAATGAATGGTGGTTAAACCAAAAAGACCTATAATCTGCCCTCCAAATGTCCTTTTATTTAATATAGATTTTAGAAACCTTAAAATGCACTTAAAGTCAAACAGATTGTGATTTTAAAACAGGATTTTCCTATTAACTTTTTTGAAAACAATCTCACTGATCAAGAGAAAGCAAGTCCATCATAATTAGCTGGGAATTCTTTTGTAAGATTTTTCAAATTAGTAAAGATGTCATTAGCTGAATTACATAGCCCTCATTACTTGATCATATGTGACAATGATTCAACTGTCATTAAATAAGAATTAAAATATTTTTCTGATGATCTTGATTTTAACATGCATTTTAATATGTATTGATGGCCCTCTAATGAGGACTATAGGCAGCAGAGTTACCACAGATTAGAAATCATTTTTTCCCTAATGCCAATCATTAAGGGTCAATTGACATTTTCATCTTGAGATGTGATTTTCAGGTACAACTGGCCCAGAGATGCAAGCTGAATAAAAAATACTTGATTCTGAAAGGCAAGTCACAGAAACCATGCCATTTTTGGAGGTTAAAAATTGTCTGTGGCTTTCTTTGGGGGAATTGCTTTTGTTTTTTAGTAGTTAAACCAGACTTATCTTCAGAAATGAAATGTTTCTCTGGAGGATTTCTGAGGGAGGCACTCTGATTGAAGCTTGCACATTTGGCCTGTTTGCTCTTCCACATTGTGCCACCCCTCACTCATAACCTTCCTGTCACCCAAGTAACCAGGGGCCTCCTGACAGTGAGAAGTAAGAAGAGATGGAGAACTTCCCGAGGATGACTTTTCCCACAAGGTCTCTGGTTCAGAAACTCCCCCACTCAAGTTGGGGGGAAGGCTTTTTGAGGTCCCTGAGCTGTTTTCTATCCATTTAGGTCACTTAACACTTTATCAAGCCAAGTCATTTAGAGAGCATTAAAATTAATGTCCAAGAACATTCAATGTAAGTGAACATATCCGGGAGATTTAATCACTCTGTCTAATCAACCTAAAGGCTCTAAAAGCTAAACAAGCAGTCTATGCCAGGAGTTACACCAGAAAGGTCAATGGGTACCGACTTCCCTAACACCACATCGCAGGCTTCAAAACAAGGGCCAGTCAAAAGTGACAGATTCCAGCCGTGATGATGTATGGAGACCTTCTCGGGTGACCTGAGGTGGCAACCCACAATGTAATGACTCATCAGTGAGGAAGAAACAGTGGAGAGGGATCAGGAAAACAGTAATCTGGTTATGACATGTAACGTATGCCTAGAAACGAGTGTCAATTTCACCCAGACAGCCTTTTTAGCCTTGAAAAATTAGATCAACACGAATGAATGGAGTTCTGAAAGTTCAAAAGGTTTTTTGGGGTTTTTTTGTTTTTGTTTTTTTTTTAGGGGGAAAAAAAGATCGCTTCCTTAAAATCAAGCAATCACTCAGGAGGCATACAATGCTATTACTTCCAAATGTCTCTCGTTATCACGCTGAGTATTTTTGTCTCAGATTTATGGTAGTTCGAGTTTGTTTTCCCCAAAATCTTTCTTTAGCCAAAGAACCCCTTTTAATTTGTAACTTGGAAAAAAAATAAATTCCCCACAGACATTCATAGGCAGCTGCTACCCTAGTGCTGCAAATTCTATTTTCAGATGGGATTCCCATTTTGCTCATTTTCACCTGAATCCTTCTGTTCTGTGAGGCAGAAGCATGCATTCCTCTTTCCACTGCCTTTTGTACTTCCCTTGTTAAGACTTCTAGGTCCTGAATAAGAAATACAAGCTTTTGAAGGCAGATTAATAAAAATCAGAAACAGGAACAGATTTCTGTTTTCAAGAGCACACATAGCCATCCTGAAGTCACCAAGAGCAGCAGGTATCAGAGACCAGAGTCTGCCTTGGCAGACAAATGTATTTATTGCATCTACATCTTAGTTACTTGGATTTAGCAGGCAAACTCACTTAGCAATTCACTTATCACACCAAAACCCCAAGGCTTGTTTCATCTTAGAGAATGTTCATGTGCCTTCCAGATGCTGGCAACATGAAACAGTAACCATGATGTCTGTTGTATATGTGTGTGGGTGGGGGCAGAGGGTAGCAGAGGATGTCCCTCAGGAAATTTCTAACTGGAGTGGTTTTGTGCATGGCAGTGAGTGCTCCATAGATTGCAGTCTTTGTGTTGGTGGGAAGGGTTTAAAACGCAGAGTTTTCAGAGGGAAGATGATAACGACAGAGTGGCCCTAGACAATCCACTGTATAATTAGCTTCTGTTGAAATTAAAAGCTCTTAAGGGATGTTATCTTGTTGTCAACTTGAATGTGATTGCAAGAGATTTAACACAAATCACACTATCCTCCTTCTGCATGCATCACCCCCCCAACACACACACACACAGACACACACAAAGGATGTGTAGATTCCATTTACATTCGGTCCTCCCTTCCCCTATGCTGCAGAATAAATTTGCTACTTATTCTACAACGGGGATTGTTTTTAGTCAGCTCAACATAAATGAAAGCTACACACCTAAGGAGCCCACGTGTAAAATTTTCCTTTGAGTTGTAACTGATGTTATTCTCCATGTATTTAGGTCTAACAAATGTAGATCCAAGCCAGTTTGAGCTGGCTCCATTTTTAAGAGTATTAGAAATATCTCATTTTTTTTTTGGTGGGGGAGGACTACTGTAATTTAGTTACACTTGGGATTTGAGACTTTAAAATGATTCTTTGGGTTCAGTCCAGGTTGGGGGTGGGGTGGGTAAGGTGGGAGATCAGTTTAGTCTGGTTTCCAATTCAATCCTGTTTGGAAAAAGAGAAACTTGATCCCACATACACATGGCTCAGTATAAGAGACCTTTGCTATTTGAGGTGGGGGTCTCCAATTTCAATTCTTTTTTTAAAAGGGAAAACCTGGACTCAATCCATCTAAGTGAAGGGTAGGTTTTTTAGCTTATTCAAGTCTCAAAGGAGCCCCCTTAGACATATCTCTTTGGTTACAAATCTGTTTTAACCTTTTCCAGGCAAGACACATTTCCCTCCCCAGTTTCCAGTCTATAAATATCAGGGTGCACAGGAACAGCCCTTTCCAGATCATTAAAGCATAAAATTAGTGGTTCCTCTATCAAATATTGGCCAAAATGATATCCTTATTTACAGGGACTCTGTTCTTCTCCTCAAACTCCCACCACACATACTGTGCAATCTCCTAATGGATTGTCTTTGAACATGGCCACCTGACTCATCATCCGTGGGATTACCTGCTGCTTCTTATAGCATATATTATTGCAGTTCTCAAGAGTTAAAAATGTCCAGACAGAAGGCAAGGTTACAAAAGGTAAAGGAAAAATAAACTAGCAGAAAACCAGCAAGCAGCAAAGAAAAATCTAAATCGCATTCCACAGATATATGTATACTTGGCTGAAACATGGCAAAATGGAGCCAAAAATGGAACATTTTAAATCCAAAAACTGCATCAATCCATTGCTTTAATATAATATCTCCCTCCTTATAAATATGGTTAAAAGTTATGAGTACAACTCTGAAAAATGACACAGCCAAAAATGAATGCATAAGAGATGGGCTGCTGGGTTTAAGGCACGGGTCTGTCAGGCTGGAAGGAAAAATCTCCTTTGGGAGGAGAGAGACTGTTACATCATTTGTGAATTGGTCCTGCTCATTTTATGAGGTGTGTGATAGAGTTAAAAAATAGTTTATGCACAAATGTGTGGTCCATAAATCAAGAGATAGAGGTATCATAATTTCTAAGGGACATTATAACATTGATTATATGACTATTTCCTTACTAATAATATTAACATCAGAAATTGTTTCTATCCATTCCAGATTTTTATGAGGAGAATTTACAACCAGATTTACATAATACTTCATGCAAGACATCTTTGTTTGAGGGAACACTGCATTGGGCCAGCATGAACTGACTCAGATCTGACTCAGTGTCTTGACTTTATGGAATTGGCTAATAAAAGACCAGGTTGAGCACCTATAAGCCATGTCCCAAGAGACTCTGGAATCAGGTGCAGTGATCTGGACAAAGGCTTCAAGACATTTTTAAAGATAAAATGGAGAAAGGCCAGCAAAAAAGATCTGACATGGAGGCAATATGTCATAGCAGTTCAGCATGCAGAATTGTTGGGGAGGAAAATTTTTTCTTTATCTTTCAAGGTTCTTATGTCTGTTATAAGAATTAAATTGACATGAGACAGATTAACAAGAGAAAATCAAACAAAAGTTTAATAACACGTTTACCTCCTGTATCCATGGGAGAGACACAAGAAAAGCGAGTCACTCTCCAAAATGGCCAAAGCCACCACCTTAAATACCATATTCAGCTAAAAACACAAGAAGATTTTGGGGGGTGCAGAGCCAGTTATGAGAGGTGACCAGGAAACAGTAATAAGGGAGAGGTTATTATGCAGATTTAAGTCACTGTGTGACCAGGAAACAGTAATAAGGGAGAGGTTATTATGCAGATTTAAGTCACTGTCTTCTCCACTGATAACGGTTTCTAGTGATTTAGAGTCACTGTCCCCCTTCCTGGTACAGGGAGGGAGACACCCTTACAAATGGTGATTTCTCTTGTAAATGTAAATGTCTCTTACAAAAAGGTAACTTTTACCTGGTTTTCAGAACTTTACCACATCTGCTGTTTTTAAAAAAATAACCAGTTCAAAATAATCAATATGCCAAAGAGGCATAGTTTGGGTTGGTACATTCTGCTCCCCTTCAGAATCCAATGCATCAGGGCAAATCCTGGCTCTACTACCACAGTTATGAGACCACGGGCAACTTAATACCCCTGAGCTTCAGTGTGCTCATCTGTAAATTGGAAATAACCAAAGTGCCTACTTCAGAGGGTTGTTGTAAAGATAAAATGAGATTACACATATAAAGCACCTAGAAGAGTACACGGAATAAGCACTAAGTGAATGTTAGCTCTTGTTTTTTGCTAATGGATAGAGGAAGGACTCTGGACTACTGCTGAAAGAATTCACACATGGCTGCCTTTGAGATTGTATCCGCAGGGTGCCACCGGTCAAAATTTCATTCTGGCATTCATATGAGAGCAGGAAAAGAGAAGTGTGAGGGCATAACTGACACCTTATCTCTGGGCAACAAGTTCTTTTTTCCATTCATTTATTGAACAACAAATATGGCTCAGGCACAAGTAATAGAGCAATGAAACAAATAGATGTAGTCCCTTGATGGGTGAGTCTTATAGTTTACCTCTTCTTCCCACTTGTGGGCCTGAGGGATCTGAAATAATCTTTCACCATGAAGAAACCATCATATTTCTGCCTCTGGAGCCCCGATGGTTTAGGACACAAGCCCCCAAAACTGTCTGCAAAATAACATATGACTGACAGCTTTCAGAGTTGCAGGGGTTTGTGGTAAATACTTGTGTGAAAATGAACAGGTATTTATGTATTTGTTATTTTTAACCTGCCTGGTTCTCCAAAGTTCGTGAGGCAACATAAATCATATACTGTACAATAAGACAAAAATAAATGTGGAGGCTTGGCTCAAAATAGCAGATTAAGAACATACATCTCTAACCCCTCTGCCTAACATCATTAGAAAATACATAAAAATATGTTTTACAGGAAAGTGATAAATGTAAAGCAGTGTTGCTAAACAAGAAAGATGGCCATCAGGAGGCCAGAAATGTTAAGGAATCTCTGGAAGATAGAAAACAGATTAGACTGAAACTAAGGCCAACATACACACAGGAGATCACTTCAAATTCACAAACAATAGATGCGAGTAGCTGGAGAGTCTCCAGGATACCTGTCAGGGCAAGTAACTGGGGTATCATTTCCAATCAGAGTTCTGGAAAAAGAGATGAAAGAGATGATAGAGGGGAGAGAATCAATAATAGAAGAAAATGTCCCAGAGCTAAAGAAACACATGACACTTGATAGATGCAAATGCTACAGAGAATGAATGAAAAAGACACTCACTTATGGATATCATGGTGAAATCTTGGGGCCCTAAAGATAAAGAAAAAAATCCTAACATCTGCCAGAGATCATATACAAAAGAATAAGAATCAGATTCACATCAGACTTCTCATCAATAATACTGGATGTGAGAAAAGGATAGGATGAGATGGTAAAAGTGAGAATTATTTTGAACCTTGAACCTTATTCTTAGCTAAACAAGGTCTCATGCAGAAAAGTAAAATAAAGTGATTTTCAGGCATAATTGAGCCCCAAAAGTTTATAATCCACACCTTTGAATTTCTTTCTTTTTTTACACCTTTAAATTTCATTTTTTTGAAGATTTTATTTATTTATTTGGGAGAGAGAGAGCAGAGTGAGAGAGAGAGAGCACGAGTGGGGCTGAGGGGCAGAGGGAGAGGGAAAAGCAGACTCCCCGCTGAGCAGGGAGTCCAATGTGGGGCTGGGTCCCAGGACCCCGAGTTCATGACCTGAGCCAAAGGCAGATGCTTAACCGACGGAGCCACACTGGCACCCCTACACCTTTGAATTTCTTGATGCTGTAGTTCAGCAAAATGAAATAATAAATTTAAGAACAAAAGATGACATGAGATGCACAAAAGGGAAGTGAACAAAGAAACCTGTAAAAGTTATAGTTCAGTCCAAAGAACAGTTGATGAATAATATTTTTAGAAAGAAAAAGGAAGGTAACAGTAAGAAATTAAATACCAAATGATCTAAAACTGGAGGGCAAGAGCAGTCAGTGAACACATGCTAAAGTTCTTGTTAGCGTTCAAAGGCCATTGGCCTGATTCTATCACTGCAGAGAGGCTGGATCACGGTGGTGGTTTAGAACGTAGGCTATAGGATCAATTGGCTGAGTCAAGTCCTAACCTCTGCTATTTGCTCACTGCATGACTTTGGAAAGTTTGCTTACCTCTCGTGCCTCAGATTTTTTCATCTGTAAAATGGAAATAAATAAAACCATCTTGCTGAAGTGCTGTGAAGCTGAAATCAATGAATAGTCATACAGCACTTGGAACAGTGTCTGGAACTCCATAAATGTGAGCTATTACTATGAGCATTGTTGGTGTTAACTCTAGATGCTGACTTTACAAATATAAGATTAAATATGTGGACAGAATTTAAGGGTTCGTGCTATAGGAATAGAAGTAAGGATGTATAACTTGCAAACCACTACAGGAAAAAACATATAGACTAAGGAAAATGTGAGAGACAACAGAGGCTGGACAGAAAAGCTAGAACAACAATAACAAATTCTTATGTAAATAGAAAACAAATTAAGATAGCATGGATCAGTAACCAAAATAATTGCAAATAAATCCCTTTATTAAAGACAGAAATGCCCAGACTGGGTGTAAAAAATATCTAATTGCATACTATTTCTGAGAGATGCCCCTAAAACAAAATGACACAGAAAGGTAAAAAACATGAAAGGATGGAAAAGATATCCCATGTGAATGTTTGCAGACGGAGAACATAGACAGGAGTATTAATACCGAACAGGATAGAATTCAAGATGAGAAACATTAAAAGTGACAAAATGGACATTTTGTATTGAGTTTCCTACACATTTAGCAACATAGTTTGGAAATATATGATGTAAAAATTATTATAAATGGAAAGATACACTGAAAATTCATAGTCTACACTCCTGTTGGGAGACTTTAACTTAGCCATCTAAGAGCAACAGATTGAGTGAACAAAAATATAATTAACCCTCTCTGAAGCCACAAAGAAAATCTCAACAAATTCTCAAAAACAGAGATACACAGGTCATATTCTTTAACCTCATTCAAGAAAATTTGAAATAGACCACAAAAAGGTGAACAAAAATATTTTAATGTTTTTCTAAATAATCATTGGGTTAAAGTAAAAACTAATGACCAAAATTTATAAACTGTTTAGAAACAAACAACCACAAGAACGATATAGACCAAAACCTGTGAGATGCATCCAGTGTAGAATTCACAGGGAAATGTCATGCCATGTATTAGAAAACATGAAATACTCAAAATAAATGGCCTAAGTTTTTACACAAGATGATAAAGAAAGCATAGCCAAGTAATCTCAAAGAAAGTGATAAAAGTAATTACCAAAGGCAAAGCACACATTAATAAAATATAAAAATTAGGCTTGATCAATAAAACTAAAAGAAACATAAATAACAGAGACAAATCTTTGAAACTGTGCCAAGAAAAGAGAGAAGACACATCTAAACAAATGAGGAATAAGAAAGGGGATATAACTAGTTACTGAGGAGAGTTTATGAGAGAATATACAGGCATATCCCAACAATTTTGAAAATCAAGAAAGTTCAAATGTAATGCAAATCGTTTCATAGCATATGATGGCATGGAGAGTTTACTTTCATGTTCTACAAGGCTATACTACATTGAGTTCCACAAACGACAGGTTTAGCACTAAAGGAAAAACTATAGGCAATCTTATCTTGGAAAATAGATCCTAAATCTTGAATAATATATTAGCAATTGATTGCAGCAGCAGATCAAATAGGCTGTAGCAAAGACTGTCAGTTGTCTACTCATTATCCATTCTCCTCTTCCTTTGTAACAGTAGCTTAATTTTATTTGGTGGGGAATGTGCTCAGCTGAAAACAAACAAACAAACAAACAAACAAACAAACAAACAAACACCACCTACATCTCCCAATATCACCTACAGATTTATGAGATGATGTAACTCAGCACTGGCAAAGAAGATGTTAGTGAAATATCTGTGTAGGGATTCCATGACAGCCCTTACAGTGGGGGCAGGCAGCTGGCCTGATCCCTCTCAACCTCCCCCTCTTCTGTGCTGTCTATCCTGCAGAGCCACTCTCTGCCCTTTCCCACCCTACCCACTCTGCTCTGTGGCCCAGCAAGCTGCCCTGGATGGAACCCATCAGCAAGTATCCTCGCCCTCCAGATTCTAGCTGGGTTTTGCCAATGAGAGGTACCAGCAGGAGGTAGAGTCTGGAAGGGCAGAGAAATCAGTATATTTATTCTCTGGGCTCCCTCCCTGTCAGGCCATACATTGACAATGGCTGCTTCCCTCTAACTAAGGCTACAACTCTGGGCAGATAGCCCTCCCTTACAAGTATAGCTGCAGCTCTCTCTGGATTCCTGCAACCATTTCCTCCCCTCGCCCCTTCAAGCTTACAATTCCTAAGGGCTCTCTGCTGTTGCTAACTCCTGAGTTCCTTACTATTCCTTGTTTATTCCTCTTCACCCTGCCCACACTGTTGTGAAGACTCTTTCATTAAATTCGCCCCATTACCCCAGGTCTTGCCAGGACCCTGCCTGATGCACTCATTGTGTCTCCTGCCTGGAGCACAGATGTGTTAGCTGGAGTACCCACAGCTATCTCAGATAATGAGGCAAAATGAAGAATGGAACTGCAGGTGAAGGATGGGGCAGAAGAAAGGAGTCTGGCTCCTTGATAACTGGGTACAGTCTCCAGACCAGTTCTGGACTACCTTGACGTGAGGGAATTAACTGCTAACTGATTTAAGCCACTCTTCAATTTATCATTAGTAGCCAAAAGTAGCTCCTAATTGACACACAGGATTTATCCAAAGAATGAAAAGTTAGTTTAACATTAAGAAATATATTGATACGGGCACCTGGGTGGCTCAGTTAGTTAGGTGTCTGACTCTTGATTTCGGCTCAGGTCATGATCTCAGGGTTGTGAGACTGAACCCCACATCTGGCTCTGAGCTCAGCAGGGAGCCTGCTTGAGATTCTCTCTTTCCCTCTCCCTCTGCCTCTCCCCCCACGCCCTCTCTCTTTCTCTCTCTCATAAAAAATAAATGTCTTTAAAAAAAGAAATGTATTGATATAATCTATTACATTAACATATTAAAGAAAATGAACACCAAAATAGGTGTTCATTAAAATAGGTGTTAAAATGGTGCTGATAAAATTTGATATCCTTTTTTGACAAAAATTAATTATAGGTATCTTCTTTTCTTTATAAAACATGCCCCTAATGAAACTATAACACAAATAATAAGGTATCAGGAGTATGACAGGCAGAATTCCAAGATGGCTCCCAAAGTACACTAGGAATAACAACCAATGGAATAAGGCGAGTTAAAAAAAAGTAAAGATGTGTAAATATTGGTAAGAAAAAGACAAAAGTATAATACTTTGAAGATAATATTTTATCTCTACATAAAACCCTTAACTAAAAAAATACTAAAAAGGTAAGGGTATTCATTAAGGTGGCCAGATAAAATGTCAATAAACAATAAACTCAGAATTTTCCTTTACATTGGCCATGACAATTTAGAATGTGTAAATGAGAAGAAGATCCCTTCTACAATAGCAAATAACAATTGTCCAACAAAAAAAATTAAGCAAAATAACAATAAAAACAAAATAGAAAATACCCAGGAATAAACCCAAATACCTGTATGTAGAAAGTTACGTAAAAAATAACTAAAGAGAGATGTGTCATAATCCTGGAGAGGAAAAGTCACTGTTGTAAAGGTTTGAGTTTTCCTCAAATTAATATATTTAATGTAGTGGACACCAAAATACCAGTGGGATTTTTAATGTAACATGATTATGTGGTTCCCAAGTGTGTGTGTATATATATATATATATATATATATATATATATATATATATACATACACATATATATATATACTGTTACATTCATCCATCCATATATCTATTTCTGTACCCATATTTTATGGTCTTAACATATTAATCATAATTGCATATATATAACATATATATGTATATTTAAACACATACTTAACATATACATATATATGCACATACACATACAGACATATAAATATGTCTGTTATGGGCAGCAAAAATAGAAGCAGGGGCTCAGTTAGAAAACCTTTGCAATAATCCAGATGAAAGATGATGGTAGCTGTGCTGGAGTACAGCCCTGAAGACAGGGATAAGTGCTAAATTTCTAGATATATTATGCTGGTAGGGCCCATTGGGTTTGTTGATGGACTAGATGTAGGAAAGAGAAAGGAGTCAGAGAGGACTCCAAGATTTCTGACTAGAGCAACTGAAAGAATGGAACTGACATTTATTATATATTATTATAAGGAAGATGGCAAGTATTCTAAAGACTGAGATTGACCTTGGATAGGATAATATAGAGATCATGTGTGAGCTTGGAAAAAACACTTTCAGTGGAGGAGTAAGGTCAAAGCCTGCCTGAAGTGGGTGCAAGAGAGAACAGCAGGAGGACAGGGGGGAAAGGAAGAGTAAACAGCTCTTTTGAGTTTTGCCATAAAGGGAAACAGAGAAATGGGACAGAAGTTTGGACAGGCATGTGAGGTCAAGGAGGCTGTCTTAGGCCAATCAGGCTGCTATAACAGAATGCCACAGACTGGGGAGCGTATAAGCAACAGACATTGATTTCTCACAATTCTGGAGTCTGGAAGTCCTAGACGAGGGTGCCAGCCTGGTTGGATGAGGGCCCTCTTCTGGGTTGCAGACTGCTGACCTCTGGCCGTGCCCTCACACATGGTAGAAGGGGCTAGGAAGTTCTACGGGATTTTATTTAAAAGAGCACTAATCTCATTCCTGAGGGCTTCACGTTCAGGACCTAATCACCTCCCAAATGCCCCACCTACAAATACCATCAACTTTGGTGGGTAGAATTTTAACATATGAATTTTAGAGGGACACAAACATTCAGACCACAGCAGAGTCATGGCTTTACGACATGGCTTTATGATGGGTTGGGTTCACATGCTGAACATAGCAGGTATATTTGTTGATGCAAATGAGCCAGTTGAAAGCAGAAAAGTGATGAGGCATTTCTCTCTAATTTATGTTTTGGGCCTTCTCTGGAGGTCTGTGTATGGGATACAAGAACTTATGGATTCCCTCCCCTGCAATTCTGAGTCACAGGAACCAAGCCTGGCCCTCTCATGCTTAGATACATTTGCACTAGAGGGTCTAATCTCTAAACTTGAAGGCGATTATGCTGTGCCTGTCTTGGGACTCTGCTTGGTGGAGGAGGTAATGGGGGCACCCTCGGGGCTCCTGTACAAAATGGGCTGCACTGCTTCCTTTCCAAACTCTCACCTGGTTCTTTCTGCCCAGAAACCTTGTGCCTCCTTTCCTTCCATATTAGGGTAAAACCAGCTAGAAGCTCAGAAGTCAAGATTTATGGCATAGATGGTGGTGATGGTGTCCTGGATAGATACTTACCTCTTAGCTCACCAGGTTGTACACATTAGCTATGTATAGTTTTTATATGTCAGTCATACCTCAATAAAGTGGTTTAAAAAAAGAGAAAAAAAGAATTAACTTCTTTTTTTCTAATTCAACTGGCGACAGTCCTTTCCCTGAGGCTGTGAAGGCCAAAGTCTAGCTTGAGTGGGGAGGGGTGATGTGGCAAATAAAAGGATTGTAGGGACAGAAAATACGTGAAATGTCGTTATTTCATGTATCATCTCACCACATCCAACAATATGTCATCAGTTGCCTTTTCCACAAGTGAAAATAATGAGCAAGTGATGGGAAAGAGTCCAACTCTTGGAGATCAAGCCACTAGAACCAATTTGTTTTTAAGAAATCCCTCTATCTTAGCCTTCACATAAAACATCATGCCAGCTTAACCCTGAACACGGTCAATTCGGACTATTCTAGTTAAAGAAACATTTGCTGAGATGCACCACTTGAGCAAGTCTCTGAAAGTCAGAATGGCTACTGACATTGTTTCAGTGTCTCGAGGAGTTCTCAGCCTTCGTTGTAAAAGCACACATAGCATCTTGCCCCTTGACAGCCAGCATATTTTATTGTCAAAAAGTAGTCTTGGATTTGCTGCTTGATTCTTCTTGTAGCAGCCAGAAAATGAAAAATCAGAGGCCATATTTTGATCATATTCACAATTTTCACCATTCCTTTCAAAACCAAGACATGATCAGGAGACAAGTTGTTGACCATCAGTTGTTTTCTATGAACAAATCTTCTTGGGGCTTTCAGGCATGACCTCTAATTCTTTGTTTTATAACACCCTTCCTTGCTGTGCACATTGTAGATTCTCTATCAGTACTAATCCAGACGCACTGTTCTTCCTTGTTAAAATCGTCACTCACAAAATAATCAGTAACTAAATGAAGAAAATAAATCCTTTTCTTTTGTACTCTGGGTTGTCAGTGATAAACAGAGCAATAATAAAAGTAATTGAAGGCAACAATCATATGTGCTGTACACATATGCCAAGAGCTGATTTATACTCTATACGTCAGTGGTTTTATTTAACTATAGTGTGAGATATCTGCTTTCATGCACACGTGATAGTAATTGCTCTTCCTTTTGTTTGTCACTGATGTTTTGTAACATCCAACAGTGTCATTTAACACCTTTTTAGTCTTTCTCTCTGAGCAGAATATTTGTCATTAAATTTGCAGCTGCTATCACAACCTTCTTGGCAATCAATTAGCTTAACTTGGCTATGAAGTCTGAGTATATGTTTAGCTGCATGAAATAGAGACCAAAATTAACAGAAGCTTCAACAAACTAAAAGTTGATTTCTATCTCGCGTCAGTCTGGAGTCAGAAGCTTCAGAATTGGCACTGAGGCTCTGCTCCAGGAAGTCATCCAAAGATCTAGGCTCCTTGTAGCTTTTCCCCACACCTTCTCTCAACTGTTGCCCTCACCTGTATGGTCCAAGATGGCTCACTGCCGCATCCACGTTCCAGGTGGCAGATGGAGGAAGGAGTGGGGAAGGCACATACCCTTTCCCTTTGAGGACACACTCAAGAAGTTGTACATGTCACTTGTTTCACATCCCATTGGCTAAAATTTCATCACATGACCACGTGTAGCATAGCTGCAAAAAACTGAGCCATCTCCTATGTATTCAGAGTGTGCATGTGCCCAACTAAAGTCAGAGTTTCTTTTTATGCAAAAAGGGGTACATGGATATGGGTGACCCCTAGCAGCCTCTGTCACATTCTGATTTTGCTACAAGGAGCAAATCCTTGAATAAAGCACCTGTACTTTGGCCTATTCTTTGCTTTTAGTGAAAAAAACTATTAATTTATTCCCGGAAAGCCTTATTGTGTATTGCATTGGAAATAATGTTGTATGCTTTGTTAGAAATGGACATGGAAGCTGTGATGCCTGTATGCAACCTTTCAACAAAGTTTTATTTTTTAACACAGTTGTCAGCATATCTCCTAGCTACATTTTCCCTCTTTTTTTTTTTTTTTGGCTGCTTATGTGAAATCATTGCAAGCACATATTTACTTGTCCTAGAACTCACACTCTATAGTCATACTTGAGTTCTGCTCACTATTTAAGTTTACAGCATTATTTGGAACTATATTTATGTTACCGTTTTTTTGAGTTCTTTTATACCTCATTAAACCATTGTGAGTCATTGATCTATTGTTTTGAATTGGGGATATAATCAAGCACAATAAACAATAGGAGCAGCAAAAAATATAATACCCATAAACAATAACAACAAACGACATAAAAATGTAAGTGAAGAGCCATCTGGTAACTGAATTATTAGGTAAGACAAGCTGATAAATTCTGTCCTTTAAGACCGTACTGCTTATTAGGAATGTTAAGGAATTTCTGTGACAGTCATAATTGATCTTACCTTTCAAACCTAGGGAGGCTATGTGAATGAATTAATTTCATTGCCTTTTTCACTAAAACTATGGAACTCTCTTGGAATCACTTGACATATTATCAGGGATCCATTAGTGGTCTGAGGTCTGCACTTTGAGAATCAACATCTCCTTATTTAAGTTGGCCCTAGTGTGGTTTGTATATTTATTTGCAGGGCTCAACCAATCAGTTTCAGTCTGGTGTTATAGCTGGCACAAAGCCTTAAGGCAGGAATGCATGTATTCCTGGTCGGGGTGGGCATGCTGGTATAGCAGGAGGCCGGAAGCAAGGGAGGCAGAAAATCAATACTATTTAATTCCTATTTGAATAGAAAATCCCATTAGCAGAGATTTTAATATCTCTGAAAATTAGTTTGAGTCAGTCAGTGGTATAGTGGATTACAAAATCATCTTTGCTACCCAGTTACCACTTTTCTCCACCTTTAGAAAGTTTTGGAAAGATGTTTTAGATATGTATGTAATTTAGATCCCAGTGACCCCTGGATTTTTAAAATCTCTAGCAGCACTATTAATATACTGACATTCCAAGGCCAAAGTCCTTATGAAAAATAAATATCAAAATAACTGTCAACCTACCATTTTTCCCTTGTGGATTTGGGGAATTTATTAGAGTAGCATATAATCTGCTAAAGGAAGAATATCTCCCTGGCATATGTTAAAGCTAAGGAAAGAATTGCTAGTGGATGACTTCCCTCTGGGACCTACAGGGCTGGCCAGGCCACTTTGCCCAGCTTCATCCTCTTGACCATCACTGAAGCATAGTTCCAGTGCCTTTGGGCCCGTCAGTGCCTTTGGAAAACTTCACCAAACTTTCAGAGGTGAGGAAGTTGATCTAGAGCCACAGCATTAGTTATTTTCACGCCTGTAAGAAATCTGAAAGATTTTCAGCCGATAGAATAAGATTGATATTGACTTTACCTCACTTAACTCAATGGAGTATTTTTTCTTCTGATTGAATTAGAATTGTAAAAATTGATGGATCAAAAGACATTTGCTCACCTCAGAAAACTTTTCATATCCTTCCATGAAACTGGAAAATATCAGGGCTACGAGAGTCCTTAGATGGACATACAGTCACATTTTCTTTCTGCTCTACTCTATCTGCTACTCAATTATAATACAGCACTGGTGCTATGTAACTTCTAAGTGATCACCATCTGTATTAGTTAGCTATTACCACAGTAATGGTACATGATGAACCCTCCTCCCAAAATGCAGTTGGTTTGCATTCATGCATCTGAGAATTGGCTGGGGTTCAGATGGTCTAGGTTGGGCTCAGCTGGGCTTGGCTCTAAGTTGTGGGTTGGATCATTGACTAAGACCAAAGTCAAAGGTCAGGAAAGTATACTGTGCTCACCACAAGACTATGGCAAAGATGTGGATGTATTACAGTATTACAGAGGATAAAGAATTGGGAGCAACAACTTAGTCTACCACACCACCCCTAGGGTCTTCAACTATTCACCACATAACATAGTTCTGAGACCCCTCACCATCATGAGATGATCTGAGGATGATCATGTTTCTCCTTATTCCTCTGATGATGCACTGGGCCCATGGTTATATAATATTCTAGGCAGGGTTGATAGTCAGCAGATACATACCGGGGGTTGTCCCTTTATATTTGTCATGGTGTCTATTAGACTTGGTTCCATGTATTGCCTGAACTATACACAGTAGACCAGACTTCTCAACTATTTCTGAAAATTCTACTTTATGTCACATGAGATTCCATTAACTTTTTGGTATTAATACTTTGCTAACACATTATTAGTCATAATACTCTTCAATTAACCATCGCAATTATGAAGTTCCCATTTCCATTTTCATGTTGCAGTCAGTTAATGGTCCCTTTAGGAAGAACACATCTGATAGAATATTTTGTAGGATCCATTGAAGTATTATGATTTTTAACAAATCAATCAGAATATATGTGGGTGAGTGAGTGAGTGAGTGAGTGAGTGAGTGAAATCCCCAAATGAAAATGTTCTCTTTTATAGTGGAGGTCATAAACTTATTTGAAGCATTTGTGAATATGTGCATTGAAGCATTTATGAACATTACCTTATGAGTCTACATACCATAATAGGCATTGACAGTAGATTTAGATGTAGGTCCTTAAAGAATGTAACTCCGCTTATGCAGAAAGAATTTTCAAGGTCCCTCTCCTTGACACTTTAATGGGCATGTTGTTAGATCTTATGGAGGAAAATGAAGAAGTCAGATTAACCCTGCTAATATTAACACCACACAGCTTTTTTTAGAGTTATTGAAAAGTAAACAAGTAACCTCCAAATCCCAAAATAGGAAGTAGTTCCCAGCAATTGATGCCATGATGAATGATCTCAAGATGGCTTAGCAAGATTTCTGGACTATATGCTCTTGCAGAACACTGCTATTCATTCCCCTATCAGAGGTGGAGTGTATTTATCCTCCCTTTGAATCTACTCAGGCTTTTGTAAATGCTTTCAAATTGTAGAAGTAACACTGTGAGGCTAGGTCAAAAAGGCCAATAGAACTTCCACCTGCCCACTCCATTCCTCTCTTGGGATGCTTGACCTTGGAACCCAGGCACCATCATGTGAGAAAGCTTTGAGGCTACATGGAAAGGCTACTTGTAGGCAACTGCAAGGCATGCAAGTGATTCATTCCCCAGCTTTCAAGACAATCAGTTGAGGTCAAGTAGAACAGAGCCCTACTCAAATTGCATATTCATAAGCATAAGAAATGTTGTGTTAAGCCATTATTTTGAGATATTTTTCATGCAGCAGTAGAGAACAGGAACAGAGGAGGAGCTACGGAAGTAGCTTGAGGGTTTGTGAAGACAAGGGAGAGTGGAGCTGGGAGGTAATAAAGGATGTTTTGTGAGGAGTAGAGGGGAAGTCATGAGCTTGGTCTGAGGTCTGCTGTGTTCGAACTGCCTAAGAGGAGCATCCAAGTAGAGATGTTCAGTAAGCATTTAGAGACCACAAGTCAGAAAGTTAGAGAAGTCACCTTTCTGAAAAGAAAATTGGCCTGGAAGGCAAGAGACCTCAGTTCATCTCTGACTCAGCTCCTAAAATTTGCTGGGTGATCATGGCAAGAGGCAAGCTCCCCTTCCTCTCTCAGAATCAATATCCTTTATGTATACTGAGAGAGGCAGAATGGTAAGGTCCTTTTTCTGCCCTAACATCATGCACCATAACCGTAGTGTTCCTCAGCTGTGTACGTATTGTAACTGAAATGGTGACCTTCAACAAGTTGAGCATTCAGTGAGGAGAGTTCAAAAATCCAACTTAACTTGGATTTCTCAAAGTCACATCTCCAATGACCACGTAAGAGACTCTCATATATTCGGAAAATATAGTTTAGCCTGAGATAATCAACCTTAGGGAGTTCCCATGGTATGGTGTCCTGACCCAGTAACAAATAGGAATGATGTGCTTCTTTCATTTTTCTAACCAATCCTAACCTAGACAGGTTGGAACATGTTGTAACCATCACACTCAAACTGATAATATTAAATAGTTTCCAAAGTTGGCTTCCTGCCTTTATCCATAGAACAATTTCCAATATCATGAGTTCAATGTGTTTCTTAACCTATTGGGGGTTTGGGGGAAAGCTAGGGAGATTCTGTCCAGAAAAATAAAAATATATATCTTTACACAATTATTTGAGCAGCCTTGAGTAGTGAGGAGAGTGGTCTGTGAATAAAATGGTCTTCATTCGTGGAGACTATTAGACTGCTGGTCCGAGCCCTGGCTTCAGTGTGAACTACCCAAGGCTGCTCAAATAATTGTGTATTCTCTTTACCAGTAGATTGACTTACTAAAAATTTACTCTGTGATCATGGAGAGGTTTCTGAAGTTTCCTTCTCTGTTCTCTCATTTACTGTTTCATTATAATCTTTTTATAAGTCTACTTTACTTTTAGAGCAGTTTTAGGTTTGCCCCCAAATCAAGTGAAAGGCAAGAGTTCTTGTCTACTCCCTACTCCCTTACATTCACAACCCTCCCTGCCCCCCCATCAAAATCCCACACCAGAGGGGTACATTTGTTACAATTAATGAACCTACATTGAAACATAGTTATTCCCCAAAGCCCATGTTTACATTAAATTTCACTCTTGGTGTTGTACATTCTATGGATTTTGACAAATGTAAAATGAAATGTGTCCACTCTTGTAGTATCATACAGAACTGTTTCATTACCCTATAAATCTGTGCTCTTCCTTTTCAACTCTTCCTCCCTCCTAACTCCCGACAACCACTGTTCTTATTACTGTCTCCATAGTTTTGCCTTTTCCAGAATGTCATATAGTTGGAATCATACAGTATGGAGCCTTTTCAGACTGGCCTCTTTCACTTAGTACTATGCATTTAAGATTCCTCCAGTCTTTTGATGGCTTCATAGCTCATTTCTTTTTAGTCATGAAAAATATTCCAGTGTCTGGATGTAGTACAGTTTATTTATCCATGTGTTTACTGAAGGAAATCTTGGTTGCTTCCAAGTCTTGGCAATTACGAATAAAGCTGCTATAAACATTAATGTGCAGATTTTTGTGTGGACATAAATTTTTAACTCATTGAAGTACCAAGGAACACAGTTTCTGGATTGTATGGGAAGATTATGTTTAGTTTTGTTTTTTTGTTTTTTTGTTTTTTAAAGATTTTATTTATTTATTTGACAGAGAGAGACACAGCGAGAGAGGGAACACAAGCAGGGGGAGTGGGAAAGGGAGAAGCAGGCTTCCTGCCGAGCAGGGAGCCCGATGTGGGGCTCGATCCCAGGACTCTGAGATCATGACCTGAGCCGAAGGCAGACGCTTAACGGCTGAGCCACCCAGGCGCCCCTTATGTTTAGTTTTGTAAGAAACTGTCATACTGTCTTTTAAAGGCACCATACCATTTTGCATTCCTATCTGCAATGGATGAGAGTTCCTGTTCCTCCACATCCTAGCCAGTATTTGGTATTGTCAGTGTTATAGATTTTGATCATTCTAATGGGTGTATAGTGGTATTTCATTGTTGTTTTAATTTGTAATTCCCTAATGACATATGATGTTGAACATTTTTTTTATGCTATTTGCCATCTGTATATCTTCTTTGGTGAGGTGTTTATTAAGGGCTTTGGCCCATTTTTATTTATTTATTTTAATGTTTTTATTTAAATTCAACTTACTTAACATATAGTGTATTATTAGTTTCAGGGGTAGAATTTAGTGATTCATCAGTTACATATAACACCCAGTGTTCATTACATCAAGTGCCCTCCTTAATGCCTATCACCCAATTACCACATCCCCCCTACACCCCATTTTAAAATCAGATTGCTCATTTTCTTACTGCTGAGTTTTTAGAGTTCTTTGTATATTTCAGATAACACAGTCTTTTATCAGATGTGTCTTTTGAAAATATTTTCTCCCAATCTGAGGTTTGTATTCTCATTCTGTTGACATTGTCTTTCACAAAGCACAGGTTTTAAATTTTAATGAAGTTCAGTTTATCAATTATTTCTCTCATGGATTATGCCTTTTGTGTTGTATCTAAAAAGTCATTGTCACACCCAAGTTCATCCAGGTTTTTTCTTATGTTATCTTTTAAGAATTTTTATGTTTTTTGTGTTTTACATTTAAGTCTATGACCCATTTTGAGTTAATTTTAGAAGGGTATAAGGTCTGTGTCTAGATTTATATTTTTACCTGTGGATGCCCTCTTGTTCAACCACCATTTGTTGAAAGAACTATCTTTTCTCTATTGTGTTGCCTTTAATCCTTTGTCAAAGATCAGTTGATTATATATATGTGGGGTCTATTTCTGGGCTCTCTATTCTATTCAGTTGGTCTATTTGTCTATTCTTTCACCAATACCACATTGTCTTGATTACTGTAGCTTTATAATAAGACTTGAACTCAGGTAGTGTCAGTCCTCTGACTTTGTTCTTCTCCTTAAATATTAAGTTGGTTATTCTGAGTCTTTTGTCTCTACAGATAAACTTTAGAATTAGCTTGTCAATATCCACAAAATAACATGCTGGGAATTTGATTGGTATTGTGTTGAATTTATAGATCAAATTGGCAAAAACTGACATCTTGACAATATTGAGTCCTCCTATCTATGAACATAGAATGTCTCTCCATTTATTTAGGTCTTCTTTGATTTCCTTTATCAGAGTTTTGTGGGTTTTCTCATATAAGCCTTGTACATATTTTTTTAGATTTATACTTAAGTATTTCATTTTTGGAGGTACTAATATAAATGGTAATGTGTTTTTAATTTCAAATTCCATGTGCACGCTGTTGGCATGTAGGAAAGCAATTGACTTTTGTGTATTAATCTTGTATCCTAAAAGCTTGCTATAATTGGTTATTAATTCCAGGAGGTTTTTTTTGTTTTGTTTTGTTTTGTTTCGTCAAATCTTTCAGATTTTCTACATAGACAATCATGTCATCTATAAACAAAGACAGTTTTATTTCTCTCTTCTCAACCTGTATATCTTTTATTTCCTTTTCCTGTCTTATTTAATTAGCTAGGACTTCTGGTATGATGTTGCAAAGGGGTGGTGAGTGCAGACATCCTTGCTTTGTTTCTGATCTTAGTAGGAAAGCTTCAAGTTTCTCACCATTAAGTTTGATGTTGGTTGTAGGTGTTTTGTAGATGGACTTTATTAAGGTTAGGGAGTTCCCCTCTATTCCCAGTTTATGGAAACCTTTTTGAAAAATCATGAATGGGTATTGGATTCTGTCAAATGCTTTTTCTGTATCTACTGATATGATCATCAATGATATATCAATATGAACTTTCTTCTTTAGGCTCTTGATATGATGGATTATCACTTATTGTTTTAAAAGCAGCAAACAAACAAGGAAATAATACCTACCTTCTAGTATTAATGTAAAAGTCTAGATTAAATAACACATGTCAAGGGCCTAGCATCATGCCTGCTAAGTAATAGGAGTTCAATAACTGGTAGTTCTTCCCTTTGGACTCTTCCACCAAGGTGGAAACCCCTGACACTCAAGTCCCTATTCCTCAGTCTGCTCCCAGTGAGGCTCTGAATTCCTTGCTAGAGGAACATGCTGCACTTGAGAGGAAGCTATCACCATGTGATTTCCAGCTTTCTGATTCTTGAAAACTCATCAAAGAGCAGGTCTCATGCTTCTACTGTGTTTTCAAAGCAATTATCATCAATACATCTCTAATAGCAAACACAAAATGAGTAAAATCTGTCTTCAAATCCTTAGTTGACAAAAGAATGAAGGTTACTTTTTTGGAACACTATTTTTTTTTTGTCCTGACTCCATCATCATCGCACACTGAATTTTCTAATGCTTAGTAGTACAAGGGTCTGCCAAGCTCATTAGACATCAGCTGATAAATGGGTTTGACCCCATAATTTATGAAATATCACTCTGGCACAGTGGAGCAAAAAGTCCATGGTTTAGAGGCCATTGATGTTTAATTCATCCCAGAGAGTATTTGGAGGGAACCAGACCTAAGGTAGTGACTCAACACAGCTTTCGAACATGTTGGTCAGAAAAAGGACAGACTCAGGGAGCCTGGGTGGCTCAGTCAGTTAAGTGTCTGCCTTCAGCTCAGGTCATGATCCCAGGGTTCTGGGATCGAGCCCCGGGTTGGACTCCCTGATCAGTGGGAAGTCTGCTTCTCCCTCTACCCTTCCCCCCACTCATGCTGTCTCTTGCACTCTCACGCTCTCAAATAAATAAAGAAAATCTTAAAAAAAAAAAGAAAAGGACAGACTCCATTAGGAGTATTGTCAGCAATAAATTACACGCACACTTTGAAAATCAGAGTGACAGGGTAAACATTTTCCTAGGGTGGCTGGCATGACATTCTGAAGCAGACACACTTAAAGATTAGGGCTTGTCTGCTCTGTTTTCTGTACACTGACATTGTGTATAAAACAGTACCAGGGGGTCAACATGGAGTGGGTTCAAGCCAGAGTCTACCAAAAGGACATTCTAAGACAGACTTGGATTTTTCCCATGGGTTCCGGAGCCAGGACTGCCCTCTGAAGAGCCCTGTCAGAAGGCCTCTATGCCTGTGGGTGTGGGTTGTAGTCTGCCAAGTCACTGCTCTTTATTTTAATTGCAACTCATGAGGCTGCCACTTTACAGGCAACTTTGTATGCCTTCACTTAGTTTCAGTAATTAGGAAGTAACTTATAAGTCTGGGAGACTCTGCTTTATTCCTGAATTTATGGGCCTAGGGAGGAGGGTTGTCTTATGTCAGAGGCACCAAAGAAACTATCAGAGCAAAAGTTCCCATTCCATGCAGTAAACATCCCTGAACAGCCCCCTTGAGGTTAGGCCCTGAGGTGGGGGTACGAAGCTGAAGGGGCTGCAGAAATGAAGTTGGCACAGTCCCTGCCCCTGCAGAGCTTACAAGATCATGGAGGCAAGAGCGATGGAGACAACTATTTAAAAAACCAAGGGAGAGACCTGGAAAATCTCCAGAAAGAGACTGGGATGCTGTAGATGGTAAAACTTTGAGAAAGTTTGAGTGTCTGTTTTGTTGATTTGGTTTGGATATGTGGGAGTTTTAAGTAGCTGCAGAGAGATAATAATTATGACCACTACAAAATCAGGCACTTCTTAAATATGCTTTACAGAAAATGACTCAGTGGATGTTCAGAACTGACCTATGTAAGGAGGAAACATCATCATCATCATTTTCCTTTCAGAAAAAGATGGATATTTGTTTAAAATTAAAACTGTATGGTTTTTCAAGCAATTAGAGATAGATTGCAGATCTGTGAAAGGCATCAAAAAATAAAGCATTTAGATAAAACGAAAGCCTTTTTGACCTTGGACTAGGTAAGAAAATCCTAAATAAGATTTTTTTTTTAAGATTTTATTTATTATTTGACAGAGAGAGACACAGCGAAGAGAGGGAACACAAGCAGGGAGAGTGGGAGAGGGAGAAGCAGGCTTCCCGCTGAGCAGGGAGCCCAATGCAGGGCTCGGTCCCAGGACCCTGGGGTCAGGACCTGAGCCGAAGGCAGATGCTTAACGACTGAGCCACCCAGGCGCCCCCTAAATAAGATTTGAAAAGCATAAAAGAAATAATTATTTTTATTTTTTAAATTTTTAAAAAGTTTTTTATGTGAATTGCAGTTAGTTAACATACAGTGTAATACGAGTTTCAGGTGTACAATATAGTGATTCAACACTTCCATAGAACACTTGGTGCTCATCATAACAAGTCCACTCTTTAATCCCCATCACCTATTTCACCCATCCCCCACCCACCTCCCCTCTGGTAGTCATCTGTGTGTTCTCTATAGTTAAGAGTCTATTTCTTGGTTTGTCTCTCTCTTTTTTTCCCTTTGCTCATTTGTTTGTTTCTTAAATTCCACATGAGTGAAGTCATATGGTATTTGTCTTTCTCTGACTGACTTATTTCACTTAGCATTATACTCTCTAGCTCCATCCATGTCATTGCAAATGGCAAGATTTTATTCTTCCTATGGCGGAATAATATTCCATTGTACCTATATACCACATCTTCTTTACCCATTTGTCATTCGATGGACACTTGAGCTGTTTCCATAATTTGGCTATTGTAGATAATGCTGCTATAAACATCAGGGTGCATGTATCCCTTTGAATTAGTATTTTTGTATTCTTTGGGTAAATACCGAGTAGTGCCATTGCTGGATCATAGGGTAGCTCTATTTTTAACTTTTTGAGGAACCCCCATACTGTTTTCCAGAGTGTCTGTACCAGCTTGCATTCCCACCAACAGCATTAGAGGGTTCCCCTTTCTCTGCTTCCTTGCCAACATCTGTTGTTTCCTGTGTTGTTAATTTTAGCCATTCTGACAGGTGTGAGGTGATATCTTATTGTAGTTTTGATTTGCATTTCCCTGATGATCAGTGATGTTGAGCATAAAATAAATAAATTTTGATAAATTGGATCATATTAAAATTAAGAACTTCTGTTTGTCAAAAGACATTGCTAAGATAGTTTAAAAGGCACCACAAAGTGGAAGAAGATATTCACAACACATATACTACAAAGGTTCATATTCTAAAATATATATATATTTATATATATTTATTTTGTTGATTTGGTTTATATGTCTTATGTATGAGGCACCAAAGGTCATACCTATTTATTGGTAAACCCTCTATAAGCCATCAAGAAAAAGACAGATAATCAATAATTAGGTAAAAGGCATGAACAGATACCTCACAAAAGAGATATTAAAATGACCATAAAAAATCAAAAGGTTCTTAACTTCACTACTCATAAGACAAACACAAATTTATATCACAACACGATAACAGCACACACCCTCCAGAATGGTTACAATGAAAAAGATGGAAAATACTAAGTGTCAGTAAGGATATGGAGTAACCAGAACTCTCATACTCTCTTAATGGGAGTATGAATTGATAAAACCACTCTAGAAAATTCTTTGGCTTTATCTACTAAAGCTAACCTATACATACCCTATGACCTAGCAATTTAACTCCTAGGTATATGTCTAATGGAAAAGTTTACATATGTTGATCAAAAGACAAGTACTGGAATGTTCATAACAGCACTGTTTGTGATAAACTCAAACTGAAGATTACTCAAATGCCCATCAACTTTAGAATGGACAAATTACAGTATACTCACACAAAGGAATACTATACGACAATGAAAATGAACAAGCTATAACTTTGTGCAACCACATTGATGAATCTCATAAATACAAATGTTGGTAAAAGAAGTCAGACCTAAGAGAGTACATGGTATTTGATTGCATTGATATAAATTAGAAAAACAGGCAAAACTTACTTATGCTGATAACATTCAGGAGAGTGATTACCCTAAGGGTGGAGGAAATGACTATAAGGGGGCATAAGGAGAAATTTGAGATGCTGTTATATTCTGCTATTGATCTGGATTCTGGTCACATAGGCATGTTCAGTTTCTGAAAATTTATCAAACTGTACCCTTAACACCTGTGCACTTACTGTTTATGATATTTCAATAAAAAGATGTAAAATATGTCAAACACCAAAATGGCAAAATTGATTTGATTTAAAAAATAAAAAGAAGCTCAAGCTTTGCCTATTTGCATACTCTTCTCTAAATGGACTATAACAAACTACTGGTGCTGTCAAAGGAACTTTGTATGTTATGTAGAATAATACAAATTTAAAAATGATTCCTTAAATATATTCATGGGTTTTTGTCTAAGAACAACAGTTGACTTTTTTTAAAGATTTGATTTATTTATTCATTTGAGAGAGAAAGCGCACACAAGTGGGGGAAGGGGCAGAGGGAGAGGGAGAAGCAGACTTCCCATGAGCAGGGAGCCCAACGTGGGGCTTAATCCCAGGACCCTGGGATCATGCCCGAAGCTGCTGGCAGATGCTCAACTGACTGAGCCACCCAGGCGCCCCAACAGTTGAGTTTTTAGAACATCATTATATGCAAAAAAAAAAAAAATTAAATTGGACCCTTATCTTACATTATACACAAAAATCAAGTAAAAATGGTTTAAAGACCTAAAGATAAGACCTCAAACTGTAACACTCCTAGAAGAAAACATAGTGGGCAACTTCACGGCATTGGTCTTGGCAGTGAATTCATGGATATGACACCAAAACTGTAGGCAACAAAAGCAAAAATAGAAAAGTGGGACTGCATCAATTTAAATGCTTCTGTACAAGAAAAGAAACAATCAACAGAGTGAAAAGACAACCTACACAATGGAAGAAAATATTTGCAAACCATGTATCAGATAAGGGGTTAATATTCTGAATATATAAGGAACTCCTACAACTCAATAGCAAACAAACAAACAAATAATAAAAAAAAAAAAAACCCTAACAACCTGATTTTAAAAATAGGCTAAGGACTTGAATAGACATTTTTCCAAAGAAGATATACAAATGGCCAACAAGCATATGAAAAGATGCTCAATATTACTAATCACCAGGGAAATACAAATCAAAACCACAATGAGATAACCCCTTACACCAATTAGGATGGCTTATCAAAAACAAAACAACAATAACAAAGGTAACAAGTGTTGGCAAGGATGTGGAGAAATTGGAGCCCTTGTGCGCTATTGGTGGGAATGTAGAATGGTTCAGCTATTATGGAAAACAGTATGGACACCCCTCAAAAGTGAAAAATAGAACTATCAAATGATCCAGGAATCCAATTTCTGGGTATTTATTCAAAAGAATTGAAATCAGGATCCCGAAGAGATATCAGCTCTCCTACATTCATTGCAGCATTATTCACAATTGCCAAAAGGTACAAACAACATAAATGCCCATTTATGGATGAATTGATAAAGAAAACATGGTAAATACAGACAGTGAAATATCATTCATCCTGTCATATGCAACAATATGGATAAACCTTGAGGACATTATACTAAGTGAAATAAGTTAGTCACAGAAGAAAAAATACTGCAT
Source organism: Neomonachus schauinslandi (assembly GCF_002201575.2). Taxonomy (NCBI): domain Eukaryota; kingdom Metazoa; phylum Chordata; class Mammalia; order Carnivora; family Phocidae; genus Neomonachus; species Neomonachus schauinslandi. Next base: position 5,112,848 of record NC_058419.1, on the reverse strand, counting down.
GAGTCTACTTATATGAGGTATCTAAAAAAGTCAAACTCATAGAAGCATAGAGCAGAAGAGTGGTTGCCAGGAGCAAGTGGGGAGGGGAAATTGGGAGTTGCTAATCAACAGGTGTAAAGTTTCAGTAATGCAAAATGAAAAAGTTCTAGAAATACGTTGCACAACGTTGTGCCTATAGTTAACAATATTGCATTATACAATTGAAAATCTATAAAAACGGTAGATCTTATGTTAAGACTCTTACCAAAATAAGATTAAAATTAAAATGATTAAAGATGTGTTTTACTATTTTCTATTTCATTGACATCTCTGATTTTTATTATTTTCTCCTTTTTGCTTAATTTATGCTTATTTTGCTTTTCTTTAGTTTTTGAATATTGGTACTGATGCCATTGATTTGAAACCTTTGCTCTCTTCTGATATAGGATTTTTAATGCTAATAATCCCTTTTTTTTTCTTTTGGTTGCTTTTCAGATTTTCTTTTTATCACTAGTTTTCAGCAGTTTGATTGTGATGTGCCTTGATGTAGTTTACTTATGTTTCTTGGGTTTCCTTAAGTTTCAGGAATCTGTAGATTTATACTTTCCATGAAATATGGAGTTTTTCCATCCATTATTATTTCAGATATATTTTCCACTCCCTTTCCCCCTCTACCTCAAGTCCTCTCCTTCAAGGACTCCGATTACAAATCTACTAGGCTGCTTGAAATTGTCGCACAGCTCACTGATGCTTTGTTCATTTTTTCCCCAGTTTTTATTTTCTGTTTTTCTTCTGGATGTTTCTGTTACTGGTCTTCAAGTCCACCAATCTTTTCTTCTGCAATGTTTGATGTGCTGTTAATCACATCCACTGAACTGTTCATGTCAGATATTATGGTTTCTATCTCTAGAAGATTGGGGTCGTTTTGCCATATATTTCATGTCTCTAAATATGTTCTATATTTCATCTGGTTTCTTGAAAATGTGGGATACAGTGATAATAACTGTTTAATATTAATGTCTATTAATTATATCATCTATATCCTTAAGCCTGTTTTGATTGATGGATTTTTCTCCTCTTTATGTGTTGTATTTCCATGCTTCTCTGAATGCCTCTTGATTTTTTTATTGGACGCTGAACATTATATATTTTAACTTGATGGGTGCTATATATATTGTATTCCTATAAATATTCTTGAGATTTATATGTCAATATTGCTACATTACTTGGAAACGGTTTGAATCTTTCAGGTCTCACTTTCTACTTTTGTTAGGTGAGACCAGAGCAGCATTTATAAAGTTTAGGATTAATTTTCCCCTATGACTCAGGCAAGCCCCATTTGACAATCTACCCAATGTCCCAGGAATTCCACTCTGGCTCTTGGGAACAGGCACTATTTCAGGACCTGTGTGGACTCTGACGATAGCTTCTTCTATTTCTTTTCTAGTGGTCCTTTCCCTGACCTTTGATACTTCCTCACATGTACTTGAACACTCAAGGGGGACTCTGAAGACCTCCAGAATTTTCTCTGTGTAGTTGTCTCCTCTCAGGTATTTTACCTGTAAACTCCAGCTGCCTTGGCCTTCCTGGATTCTCAACTCTTCCCTCCACTTAGGGAAACCACCCTCCCTGTTCTCCAGCCTGGAAATTTTCTCCAAATATCACACTGAACCAATTGCAAGTCCCAACCCATTTGTTTCCTGTCTCTCTCGGATCACTATTCTTCATTGCTTAATGTCCAATGTCTTGAGAATCATTGTTTTATGTAATTTATGTGATTTCTTGGTTGTTATTTCAGGTGGGAGGTAAACCCAGACCCTGGGACTCCATCTTACTGAGAAACAGGAGTCCTCCATAGTTTATTTTAATGGAAGGAACTGAATATGTTTAAAGTCAAAGAGGAAGGTTATTATTGAGAGGAGGTGATTTAATATTAAAAAAGAAGATAATCAACAGTGCTCAGTTTTTGAGAAGGCAAGTATGGATGAGATCTATAATAGAGGTGGAAGAGCTAGATCTATATGATAGAAAGAGCAACTCCTCTATTACAACAGAAGAGGCAGAAGAGAGATGGGTGTAAATGTGGCAGGATTTCCCACTTCATGGATTCTATTTCTCTGTGAAATAAAAAGCAGAGAGATTTGCTGAGAATGGAGATGGTGGTAGAGGTTAGAGACTTTGAGGGGACGTGGTGGTTTGAGAAAAGATGCTGCAGAGAGGGGAAAATTAGTCAACCAGAGAAACGTAGGATGGCTAAGCCTTACTGATGGACCATTTGAGTCTGGTGACCATAAATATATATTGGAACAGATCTAGACTCTTGATCCTGAATGGCTCAAATTCAACATGTCTACAACTGAAAACATCATCTTAAAGTGACTACTTATCTTGGTTAACTGGGTGGATAAAACATAGCATTTGTTGAGATGGTTTGCACAGAAGCAAGGACAACTTGTAAGGGCAAGGTGTTCAGTTTGGAGCAACCTGAATTTAGGAGAACTTAGTGACTGCCAAGACCACACAGCTTGAGATTCACACATAGGTAAAGCTAATCTCTATGGCTGTCTTTGGTCCTCAGTATTCCAGATCATTGGTGACCTTGGCAAAAAACATTTCAGTGAGTGACAGAGGCAGATAAGATGGGGTGGTAACTGGTCAGGACAAGGATAGGAGGAAGACATAGAGACCGAGGAAGAAAAAGAAATAAGGGATTTCAGCATGCTTAAATATTGATGGATGGAATCCAGTAAAAGGGGGGAAAGGATAAATGCACAAAGGAGAGAAAAATATTGTCATTACTGTATGGTATTTGAGAAATTGGGTAGGGTCCTAACCAAGGTCCTTACCTGTCCAGAACACAGGTAAAAATGTTGGCCTTATTATTTATTTACTGTCTTGTTATACAGACAGAAACTCTCAATAGAATAAACTATATGAGCTTAACATAGATTCCTGACTGTAAATGCCTCTGCAAAATGTGCGTGTGTTATGACACTAAAAGAATCAGGCAGGACAGGCAGAAATGGTCTCCTGATGTAACAGATCATCATTTTCAGACACAGAATATAGGGCTGTATCTTAGACCCTCTTCTTAATTTGAGAGGCCTTCAGAGGTAACTGGCTCTCATCAAAACTAAAATTGTTTTTGTGGACCTCGTAAACAGTCACCAAAATATAAATAACACGACTTAGCTGACCAACATGGTCAGTTACTCCAGGGCGCATTTGGCAGCCAACTCAGCTTGGCAGCCTTACACAGAATCAGACCTTTTGAGGAGCATGAATGAGTGTTTTCTATGGCTGAAGGCAGTCACACCCACTTTGAAATTCTTATAGGCCAAGATAATTTCTGCTGTGCCCTAGGCTGTGGAACTCCAGGATCTCAATGAAGCTCCTGTCCAAAAGGCATCATGGTTATAGCATGGACCCCAAAGCCAGATTGCCTGAATTCAGTTCTTAGCTCTGCGACTAGCTGTGTTACTTTAGGTAGGTTATTTAAGAAATCTGTGCATTAATTTTCTCATCTGCAAAATGGGAAGGGGTTGTAGTATTTCCCCCATAGTATGAGGATTAAACAAGTTAATATTTGTAAAGCACTTAAAGTAGTGCCAGGTACATAGTAAGTACTTTGGGTCTGTGAAATAGAAATTAATATTTAAAATGACACAGAGCCACATTGTGAGAGAAATTCTGCCTACAGGGTAAACTTTTACCTGGGTAAAAATACTGGCCAGTAAAGTCAACTTTGATAGCATCACCAACTTGTCTGTGAGCTAAGTTATATCAGTCTTACTTTAATTGACTAAATAGAATACCAGAGATACTAAAGAGAGCCACAATCTTGAACTGTATGCCACGAATCTAGTAAAACTCTAGCAGAGAAGTATGAAAATTAAAGAAGGTAGTATTCATACAACCCCAGGTACTGAAAATTATAACCTTTATTAATTTAGATTTCTGGAAAAGTCTATGCTTGGCCTCATTTGTTTATTTTGCTGTAGAAACACCTTCACCGAGTTGTGCTTTATTGTTATGTCCTTGGCTTTTTTTTTTCTACCTATCTACTAATCTTTTTATTTTATTTTATTATGTTATGTTAGTCACCATACAATACATCATTAGTTTTTGATGTAGTGATCCACGATTCATTTTCGTATAACACCCAGTGCTCCATGCAGTACGTGCCCTCCTTAATACCCATCACCGGGCTAACCCATCCCCCCACCTCCCTCCCCTCTAAAACCCTCAGTTTGTTTCTCAGAGTCCATAGTCTCTCATGGTTCATCTCTCCCTCCGATTTTCCCCCCTTCATTTTTCCCTTCCTTCTCCTAATGTCCATGCTATTCCTTATGTTCCACAAATAAGTGAAACCATATGATAATTGACTTTCTCTGCTTGACTTATTTCACTTAGCATAATCTCCTCCAGTCCCATCCATGCTGATGTAAAAGTTGGGTATTCATCCTTTTTGATAGTTGAGTAATATCCCATTGTATATATGGACCACATCTTCTTTATCCATTCATCTGTTGAAGGGCATCTCAGCTCTTTCCACAGTTTGGCTACTGCGGACATTGCTGCTATGAACATTGGGGTGCATAGGGCCCTTCTTTTCACTACATCTGTGTCTTTCAAGTAAATACCCAGGAGTGCAATTGCTGGGTCATAGGGTAGCTCTATTTTTAATTTTTTGAGGAACCTCCACACTGTTTTCCAAAGTGGCTGTACCAACTTGCATTCCCACCAACAGTGTAAGAGGGTTCCGCTTTCTCCACAACCTCTGCAACATTTGTTGTTTCTTTCCCTGTCCATTTTTGCCATTCTAACTGGTGTAAGGTGGTATCTCAATGTGGTTTTGATTTTAATTTCCCTGATGGCTAATGATGATGAACATTTTTCATGTGTCTGTTAGCCATTTGTATGTCTTCTTCAGAGAAGTGTCATTTCATGTCTTCTGCCCATTTTTTGACTTGATTATTCATTTTTTGGGTGCTGAGTTTGAGAAGTTCTTTATAGATCTTGGATACCAGCCCTTTATCTGTAGTGTCATTTGCAAATATCTTCTCCCATTCTGTGGGTTGCCTCTTTGTTTTGTTGACTGTTTCCTTTGCTGTGCAGAAGCTTTTTATCTTGATGAAGTCCCAAAAGTTCATTTTTGCTTTTGTTCCACTAGCCTTTGGAGATGTATCTTGAAAGAAGTTGCTGTGGATTTCCCTGATGATGGGTATTAAAGAGGGCATGTATTGAATGGAGCATTGAATGGGTGTTATACGCAAACATTGAATCATGGAACACCACATCAAAAACTAATGATGTAATGTATGGTGATTAACATAATAAAATTAAATTTAAAAAAAAGTTGCTGTGGCCAATGCCTATGTTCTCCTCTAGGATTTTGATGGATTCCTGCCTCACATTGAGGTCTTTCATCCATTTTGAGTTTATCTTTGTGTATGGTGTTAGAGAATGGTCGAGTTTCATTCTCCTGCATGTGGCTGTCCAATTTTCCCAGCACCATTTATTGAAGAGACTGTCTTTTTTCCATCGCATTTTTTTCCTGCTTTGTCAAAGATTATTTGACCATAGAGTTGAGGGTCCATATCTGGGCTCTCTATTCTGTTCCATTGGTCTATATGTCTGTTTTTGTGCCAGTACCATGCTGTCTTGGTGATCACTGCTTTGTAATATAGCTTGAAATCAGGCAACATGATGCCCCCAGCTTTGTTTTTTTTTTTCAACATTTCCTTGGCAATTCGGGGTCTTTTCTGATTCCATACAAATTTTAGGATTGTTTGTTCCAGCACTTTGAAAAATGTCATTGGAATTTTGATCGGGATGGCATTGAAGGTATAGATTGCTCTGGGTAGCATAGACATTTTAACAATGTTTATTCTTCTGATCCATGAGCATGGAATGTTTTTCCATCTTTTTGTGTCTATACTCTAGGAACTACAGAACACTCATGAAAGAAATTGATGTCCTTGGCTTTTACCAAGGATACTACACAAAGAAAATGCCAAGATATTTACTAAATGAATGGATAGAAAGATAGATGGATTGACTGCTGCTTTTGCTGCAAAACCATCATGCAATATATTGTCCATTATGTTTTTCAGTGTCCCCAGGATAAAAATTATACCACTAAGGAAAAGTTTGATTTCTTGAAGAATTGGTAGGCTTCCTTCTATCAGAAAATAACCCTACACATTTTCTTTGGTTGCCTGGAAACTGAGTCAAGTTTAATGCTCAATCACTGTAACTCTTAACCTCAATGTTAGCTTATTTTCCATTCTCATTTGCATATATTTGACTTTCCAGTTTCATCCTAATGATTTCAATGTGTATCTTTTATAAGGACAATAACAACAAGTATTTACTGAGTTTTTACTATTTTCCAGATAATGTTCTAGGAGCCTTGAATATCTCATAATAAGCTGCTGCAAACCTTTTTGGAAAGTATAAGGATATAAATCAATAAAGATGCATGTACCTGGCAGTGCAAATTGATTATTAGATGAGAATGAGATTTTACAGTGAGAAATAAAAATACTCAACATTGATGAATCTGTTGATTACTTTTGTTTAAAGAAGAGTTCAGGGAACTTCAGTTTCTATCAGTATTGTCCATTAGATATCCTGGACAATACTCCTGATAAATATAACTAAAACACTGGATATCACACATCTGTCCCTAACTTAATGACTTTAATTTGTTCCTGAAAGTCCTACCACTAAGTGAAAAGTTGCTACATGAAAAATCTTTTCCATTAATTTTAATGGGAAAAATTATTATGCATTCATCCCAATGCAAGAACAGTTTTCACCTATATTTAACAATGAAATTGAGTAATTGAATGATTAAAATAAGTATATATAAGTAACAAACAACAATGTGAAAATAAATGCAGTTTGAACATACAGTGTAAATTATTAAAGTTTTATTATATTCATTCTTTTTTTCTTTGTACATCATTTTCTTGACCCATTTTTTAATATTTGGGGCAGGGGAGGTCTCAAGGTCATCTTGTATGACACTGTACCTAAGAATAAAGGTATAGAACAGAAAATCACCTTTAGAGGAAAATAAAGGCAAAATACTAAACCGTGTTGAAATATGTGATGTTAAAAACAAGACAACGGACCCCAAATGCAGTTGCTTATGTTAAGCCCCTTATCACCAAACTGAGACCTAACCTAATTACAGTTCAGGCTCTCCAAGAAATGGATTCTTCAACCAGTCCATCAGGAATCGCCTGATCAGCACTAGTTAGGTCATCTGCTGATGGACCCCTAATATCCTCTAAAGGAAAATAACCTTGTAATAACCAACCTGCTATTTTGCCTAGTATAACTTACTTCTTCCTGCTCCCTTCTGCCTATAAAAGTCTTTCATTTTGTATAGCTCCTCAGAACTGCTTTCTGTCTGCTAGATTGGATGCTGCCTGATATAAATCAATTTTTGCTCAAATAAATTCTTAAAAATTTTAACATGCCTCAGTTTGTCTTTTAACAGTGGAATAGATCATGTGCACAACAGAAGGTGCACAACTTAGTAGTTAGAAGAAGCTCCCTCTTCATCCCTTACTTGGTATGTGTATGCCAAGTAAATGTTTTGGGCTCATTTAAACTTAATGCACAGTTCAACTTTGTTCCACATCATATTTTCTGACCAAAACTGTTGTGTTGACTACATTCACAAGGATGTCTTTGTCTAAAATCATAATTTTGAAATATTACTTTTTATAGCAATTTATTTGGTGTGATTTTAGTGAATAAAGAGAGTGGCACAAAACTGTGCTGGTAACCATTGTATCCTTCACCATCACATACTTGCAGCAAAAAAAGCCAATTTTGCATAAGAATTTCCTTGATAAATCATTAAAATGTATTAATTGTATTAAATCTTGATCTGTCTTTTTAATATTCTGTGTGACAAAATGAGAAGTATGTATAAAAGTATTTCTTCTGCATACCAAAGTCCAGTGAATGCCTCAAATTTGAGTTGTGAGCTGAACTAGGTACTTTTCTCATAGAATAGCACTTTTACTTGAAAGAATAAATCAGAGGTAACTGTGCTTATTCAAATTTGGGTATTTAGGAGAAGTTTCCTTGAAAATGAACAAAGTGAGCCTATCAGTTCAAGAAAAACAGCTACCTCAATATCATAAAAGCCATATACAAAAGTTCCACAGCAAATATCATCCTCAACAGGGAAAAACTGAGAGCTTTTCCCCTAAGGTCAGGAACATGACAGGAATGTCCTTTCTTACCACTGTTGTTCAACATAGTACTGGAAGTCCTAGCTTCAGCAATCAGACAACAAAAAGAAATAAAAGGCAACCAAATTGGCAAAGAAGAAGTCAGACTTTCATTCTTCACAGACGACATGATACTCCATGTAGAAAACCCAGAAGACTCCATCAAAAAATTGCTAGAACTGGTACAGGAATTCAGCAAAGTCGCAGAATATAAAATCAATGCACAGAAGTCAGTAACATTTCTTACACTAACAATGAAGCAGAAGAAAGAGAATCCGTCCCATTTACAATTCCACCAAAAGCCATAAGATACCTAGGAATAAACCTAACCAAAGAGGTAAAGGATTTGTACTCTGAAAACTATAGAACACTTATGAAAGAAATTGAGGAAAACACAAAGAAATGGAAAAACATTCCATGCTCATGGATTGGAAGAACAAATATTGTTAAAATGTCTATGCTACCCAAAGCAATCTACACATTCAATGCAATCCCTATCAAAATACCATCAGCATTTTTCACAGAGCTGGAACAAACAATTCTAAAATTTGTATGGAACCACAAAGGACCCCAAATAGCCAAAGGAATGTTGAAAAAGAAAACCAAAGCTGGAGGCATCATAATTCCGGACTTCAAGCTGTATTACAAAGCTATAATCATCAAGAGAGTATGGTACTGGCACAAAAAGAGACACATAGATCAATGGAACAGAATAGAGAGCCCATAAATGGACTCTCAACTCTATGGTCAACTAATCTTTGACAAAGCAGGAAAGAATATCCAATGGAAAAAAAGACAGTCTTTTCAACAAATGGTATTGGGAAAATTAGACAGTCACATGAAGAAGAGTGAAACTGGACTACTTTCTCACACCACACATAAAAATAAACTCAAAATGGATGAAAGACCTAAATGTGAGACAGGAATCCACCAAAATCCTAGAGGAGAACACAGGCAGCAACCTCTTTTACCTCAGCTGCAGCAACCTCTTGTTAGACACATCTCTAAAGACAAGGGAAACAAAAGCAAAAATGAACTATTGGGACTTCATCAGCATAAAAAGCTTTTGCACAACAAAGGAAACAGTCAACAAAACTAAAAGGTAACCTATGGAATGGGAGAAGACATTTGCAAATGACTTATCAGATAAGGGCTGGTATCCAAAACCTATGAAGAACTTATCAAACTCAACACTCAAAAAACAAAAAATCCAGTCAAGAAATGGGCAGAAGCCATGAACAGACATTTCTCCAAAGAAGACATATAGAGAGCCAACAGACACATGAAAAAATGCTCAACATCACTCAGCATCAGGGAAATACAAATCAAAGCTTCAACGAGATGCCACCTCACACTGGTCAGAATGGCTAAAATGAACAACTCAGGAAACGACAGATGTTGGCGAGGATGCTGTGAAAGGGGAACACTCTTACACTGTTGGTGGGGATGCAAACTGATGCAGGCACTCTGCAAAACAATATGGTGGTTCCTCAAAAAGTTAAAAATAGAGCTACCCTAGGATCCAGCAATTGCACTACTAGGTATTTACCTAAAGGATATAAACATAGTGATTGGAAGGGGCACATGCCCCCCAATGTTTATAGCAGCAATGTCCACAATAGCCAAACTATTGTGGGACAGAGCCCAGATGTCCATTGACAGATGAATGGATAAAGAACACACACACACATATATATGTAATGGAATATTACTCAGCCATCAAAAAGAATGAAATCTTGCCATTTACAATTATATGGATGGAACTCGAAGGTATTATGCTAAGCGAAATAAGTCAGTCAGAGAAAGACAAATGCCGTATGTTTTCACTTATATGTGGAATTTAAGAAACAAAACAGATGTATATAGGGGAAAGGAGGGAAAAATAAAATAAGATAAAAACAGAGGGAGGCAAACCATAAGAGACTCTTAACTATAGGGAACAAACTGAGGGTTTATGGAGGGGAGGTTGGGGGGGATGGGGTAACTGGGTGATGGGCATTAAGGAGGGCACTTGATGTAAATAACACTGGGTGTTATATGCAACTGCTGAATCAATAAATTCTAACCCTGAAACTAATAATACACTATATGTTAACTAAATTGGATTTAAATTAAAAAAATTTTTTAAAGAAAAAGAAATAAATAAAAAAGAAAAACAACTGATAGTATTTATTGCCCATGATAAAATTTCAGCTTTAAAGTGGAAATTAGAATTTTGAAAAACTTGACTGTGCCACTTTCAATTTGACAGCTTCCAAGTGCTTAAGGATTTTTCTAATGAAACAGGCAGTAATATCAATGAATATGAATTTCTGATACTATATAATGAAACGCACCAACATTTGGAAGATCTACAAAATCCAGTACTATACCAAAAAAAAAAAAAAAGATCCCTAATGTACAATGTTACAAACATATTCATGAATAAAAAATCCATTCAAAGTGTGAGATCAATGGATTTTAATGTAATCGAGTATGGTAGATTCATTGATATAGTTTCAGAATCCATCTTTTAAATTTTAAGAAACTACCACTTGTTGGGTTTAGTGTAATATCAAAGAAGAACATCTACCATTATTTTAAGGGGCTATTAGAATATACTTCACTCTTCCAACTATGTATCTGTGTGAGGCCAGATTTCCTTTATACACTTTAGCTAAAGCAATATAATGCCACAGATTGAATACAAAAGCAGTTATGACAAACTATCTGTTATTAAACTAGACATTAAAGAGATTTGAAAGAACTTAAAATTACTCAATTCTGACTATATGTGTTTTGTTTTGGAAAATATATTAATTTTCATAAAATAATGTTTTCATTATAACAGTTTGTTATTGTTATTGTAAAATAAATATGTTAAAATTGAATCAGTGTTAATTTTACATATGGTAAATACTGATAGTTATAAACCATATAAACAAAAACTCCTTGGGGTCTTCAATAATTTTTAAGAGTGCAAAAAGTTCCTAAATCTACAACTTTTAAAAATACTGCTCTGACAAAAGATGTGTAAGCACTTTGTGGAGAAATTTGTAAAATTTTATTTAAAGACATTAAAGCAAACTAAACAAATGAAGAAATTGATGATTTTTCTTGGATCAAAAGATGTAAAGATATAATTCTCCTAAACTGATCTACAGATTCAAAGAGATTCCAATAAAAAAAAAAATCCCTATATTTTCCCAGGGGAAATGAAATGAATTCTAGGTTTTATATTAATACAACAAATATCTTAAAATACACTCCTAAAAAAAGAAAAAAGTAGGGAGATTCACCCTACTTGATACCAAGATATAATTTTAAGTTACCCTCTATAAGACAGTGTAGGACTAGCACTGGAATAAACAGATAGATATATTAGTGGAACAAAGTAGCGGACCCAGAATATACCCCACACATATATGGAAATGATACATGGCAGAACTGTCATTGCAGACCACTGAGAAATACCATTTCATAAATAGTACTGAGACAACTGGTCACTCAAAGAAAAATATAAAATTGGATCCCTATTTCACAGCGTACTAAAAAATCAATTCCAAATGGAGTAAAGACTTGAATGTAAACTGTAAAACTATTCAAATTTTTTATAAGTGTACCCTTTAATCCCCATCCCCTATATCCCCCAACCCCCCACCCACCTCCCTCTGCTAACCATCATTTTGTTCTTTATAGTTAAGGGTGTGTCTCTTGGTTTGTCTCTCCTTTTTCCCCCCTTGTTTGCTTGTTTTATTTCTTAAATTCCACATGAGTGAAATCATATGGTATTTGTCTTTCTCTGACTGACTTATTTTGCTCAGCATAATATTCTCTAGTTCATCAACGTTGTTGCAAATGGCAAGGTTTCATTCTTCTTAATGGCTGAATATATCAAACACACACACACACACACACACATGTACACACACATATACATATACACACACCACATCTTCTTTATCCATTCATCAGTTGATGGACACTTGGGCTCCTTCCATATCTTGACTATTGTAGATAATGAATGCTGCTATGAACACTAGGGTGCATGTATTCTTTTGAATTAGTGTTTTTGTATTCTTTGGGTAAATACCCAGTAGTGCGATTACTCGGTCATAGGGTAGTTCTATTTTTAATTTTTTGAGAAATCTCCATATTGGTTTCCACAGTGGCTGCACCGTTTGCATTCCCACCAACAATTCATGAAGGTTCCTTTTCTCCACATCCTCGCCAACACTTGTTGCTTCTCCTGTTTTTGATTTTAGCCATTCTGACAGGTGTGAGGTGATATCTCATTGTAGTTTTGATTTGCATTTCCCTGATGGTGAGTGATGTTGAGCATCTTTTCATGTGTCTGCTGACTAATGGATGTCCTCTTTGGAGAAATGTCTGTTCATGTCTTCTGCCTATTTTTTAATTGGGTTATTTGGTTTTGGGGTGTTGAGTTGTATCAGTTCTTTATGTATTTTGGACACTAACCCTTTATCAGATATGTCATTTGCAAATATCTTCTCCCATTCCGTAGTTTGCCTTTTAGTTTTGTTGGGTGTTTCCTTCACTGTGCAGAAGCTTTTTATTTTGATATAAAAACTATTCAAACTTTTAAAAGACAATATTGGTAGGTACCTTTAAGACTTCAGAGTAGGGAAGTTTTAAAAGTTACAAAAGGCCCAAATTATAAAGGAAGTAACTAATAGATACCTAATAATGTAAAACTTTTTTTCATCAAGACATAATAAAGCAAGCCACAGACTGGGTGAAGAAATTTGCAACACCTATTACCTAAGTAATTATTATCTGAATATTTAAAAGACTTACAAATCAATCAGAAAAAAAAAACACACATAACTCATAGGTGACAACAACAACAGCACAGACAGAAGAACTAAATAGGCATTTTCCAGAAGATGAATACACAAATGACCCATACACCTAGGGATAGATGCTTATGGGCACTAGCAATCAGAGAAATGCAGATTGAAACCACAACGATGTATCATTTCACACACAAAACATTGGCCAATATTACAAAGTCTAACAACATTAAGTTCAGCAAGGATTTAGAGAAACAAGAATTCTTGTCCACTGCTGGTAGGAGTATGTGCTACACAGCTTCCCTTTAAGAGAGCTTGGTGCAGAAAGCATGACTGACTGAGAGCCCCAGCTGCCAAGATTCTGGATCTGTCACCTTGTTTGCCCCAAAGGCACACTTCCAGCTTGGTTGCTCCCAGCCGGTGATGGAGCAGTGCATGGCTCTTAGCAGCGGACCGTTGCTGTGGGATGCAGGCAGAACTCCTCTCACAGGAGAATTTGGCACAGGAACACCTCATCAGCCTGCCTGACACTTTCTTAGAACCGTGCTGCAGTCTGAGATTCTTCCTACTCAGTTCTACTTCCTTCTCCCTCTCCTTTCACAGGGACCAGACCTATAGTAAGGTCTGGAGGCCCCCACTGTTTAAACCTGTACTCTCCTCTTTACCCTTCATGGGCATTCCCTCCATACATCTCTTGCGCATCTGATTCCATCTTGGTAATCCTGCTTCTTGGAAAACCTAAGCTGACACAACTGCTTTGCAAAATATCTTGACACTATCTGGTAAAGTTGAACATGGCATATGCTATGATCCCACAATTTTACTCTTCATACGTTCCCTAGAAAAAATTGTACTTTGAGGCACATACAAAAATGTTTCGAGTAGTGTTGCACCAAATAGCCAAAAACAGAGTAACAGTCCAATTATTAGTCAGTGGTAGAATGGGTAAATGCATTGTAGTTTATTCCCACATGGTTACATTATAAGCTGGGCTGCTGTGTGTATATTGATTCGTGGGCTGCATATAGCAGAACTCTGGGGAAGGGGACAGTCACATAGACTAAGAACTACAGTTAGATGTATCAGCATGGAAAAAATCTCAAAAATGTCAAAGTGAGTAAAAGAAGCAAATAACAGAAAATTCCCTGGAGTCAGATTTCATTTAAAGTTCAAAAACAGGCAAAACTAACAATACGCTGGTCAAAGATGTATGTACGAGGACAAAAGTGAAAGAGAAGAGAAAGAAATGATCAATCCAAAATTTAGGAGAAAAGTTCCCAGTGAGTGGGGATGGAGGGACAGGGCACACAGGGGGCCTCTAAGTTACTGGTAAGATTCTATTTCATACAATGGGTGCTGGGTTTCTTGAATCGTTATTTTGTATGCATGATATATTTCACAATATTTGAAAAGGATTAGAAGCCCCAGGTCATAACAATTAAAAACAAAGTTCTAGCTAGTTCTTTTTAAAAACCAACACTAATGACTTTCAGCATATGCTTTCCTAGGTTGGCGTGCTAAACTTGATTTGGGGAGAGTAAACAATAAGCAGTCACTAATGATGGTTTCCATATTTCTCCTCTTCACACCCAGTGAACATATTCTCTGGAGAGCAGAGATTGCCACAGCAGATGAGACAGGCATGCTGCCCAATGCTCCCCTCAAGTCCCAATTAGTCCTACAGCAAAAGAAACACAAAATGAGGCAGGCACATGCTTTGCTAATATTAAAGAGCTATAAAGGTATTTTTAAAGAGTATCACATGTTAATGTTTTCCTTCCATAGTCAGAGATTTGAGGAGGTGGGTTGGCTGGGGAGCTCCATCAGAAGACATGCCTACATCTCCACAGACTTAGGTGTGGGCATGCTGGAGCTCTCCTTAACCAGCCAGCAGACCATCCCAAGTCCTTTAACGTCCCCCACAGCCCTAGGGTGAAGATGCTCCAGGAGAGTCCCTTACCCTTGACTGAGAACTTTCCAGAGTGAACCTGTGAAGATGGAAGCTGTACTTGCAAGCAGTCCAAGGTCTCCAACTCCTACAGTCATGGACTCTCCTAACTCTGTTTTCCCAGCAGTAATATCAACAGAATTACCACATCAGAAGATAAGAAGACAGAATAATGTTTCATCGAGTCTCATTTTCATAGCAATCTTATGAAGCAAGTACTCTCTGTCCCCATTTTGTAGAGGAGAAAACTGAGGCACCCACCATCTTGTCCAATGACTGCTTTCTCTACATTGCCCCCATGAATCCCCACACCGTACATTCTCTCCGAGCTCTTGTGGCACTTTGCTTGAACCATTTTTGAGGACTTAGTTCATCTAGCTTTGTATATAGCACACCTCTCCCAATTATGACACTTCATATACCATTCCAGGTAATGCAAACTCACTTTGGTCTTTTCAGCATCAGCATTAATTTGAGTCCCAGTACACATGAATCAGAAGTCATTCCTATTGGCAATAATTTGATGGGGGGAAAGCTGGGAGGGGCAGAGAAGGGGAAAGAAAAGGGAGGTAAAGAGACAGGCAAAGAAAAAGATGAGAGTCTCACAACGAAGCCTGGGGAGAAAGAAAAGAAGTTAAGGAAGGGTTAAACAAGGCCAAGATCAGTACACCTGGCCTTGCTATTACCCCACACAGAGCTCCATCTTAGGGAGGAGGCATGGGAGACACCTCCCCCACTGTGGAGTGTAGGGCAAATAAAGGTTGTCCGAGGTGAGGAGGAACCCGTTGATGGAAATATCCACAGCCTCAGATCAACGTGGAGAGGTGCTGAGCACGATTCATGACCCCAGTCCCCTTAATCCTTTTCTTCTGCCATGAGTGAGGTCTAAAATTCTGTTGTTTAAGTCAACATAGTAACAGCGGCTTCAATGCATTTAATATTTACTGTGTGCCAGGCACTAGAATAAATGCTTTGTGCACATTATCTCATTAATCTTCACAACACGAACAAGTTAGAGACTATCCTCTTCTTCACTTAGTAACAGAAGCAACTGGAGGTTTTACAGATGTAGCTCCTTGCCCAAGGTAGCACAGCTCACGAAGGAAAATTCTGAGATTCAAACCCAGAGCCCTGTGATTCTGACATAGCTGCCAACAACATTATAGAAACACAAAGCAAAAGAATTCACCTGTGATTCCACAGCTCCATAAATCAAACAGGATGTCATGGTGGAGAGACAACCAGCTTTTGAGTCCCGAATCGGCCACTCCCTGGAAATGTGATCTGCAGCTGCTCCGCAAATGAGCATGATGACCGTGCCAACCTCCCAGGCTTGTCGTGAGCATTAAATGAAATAATGTGCATGAAGTACCTCATAACTGTCATTTACTGGGTACTCTGGCTGTAATTAGTTTGGTCTTGTGTATTCTCTTCCAGCTCCTGTCCGCAAGCATATAATCTTTCCCAGCTATGATAGGTGTACACACAAGTTCATGGCTTGCTCCTTGCTCTGAACATGGACTTGCTGGCCGGTTCCTGTATCATCCCTATCACCATTTTTTAAGGTAGTGTGCTATCTTAAGTGGATGTGCCAAAATGCATCAGGCCATCTCTGCACTGTTGGCTGGTAGATCTATTCCTAAAGCTTTGCCACATAGATAACAAAGTCCTTTAATGGTTTGTATTCTTTTGAACAGCAACAGGAAACTTTAAACTTGAAGTCTATGAGGGCTAAAGTTCTTCTGAGAGCATAATTGGCCAGAGTCAGTCCTGCTGCCAGTCCCACCACCACGAAGACAGTGCCTCAGGACCCCTTCAGTGTGCTCTGTGCCCCAGCAAAGACAGGAAACAAAGACAGAGGGGGCCCTGGGCAGCGCTTTTTCAATGTAACTGTGAGAGTTGCTATGCATATGGCTGGGAGCACTTATTTAGAGATCCGAATATATGTAAACACAACTTTCAAATACCAAAGCCAAAATCCTTGCCCAAAGAGGTTATAATTCAAAGCATTCTAACTGGATGTGGAAACAAAGAGCAAAGGGGCCCAGGCTGACAGTTCCAAGGAGTCTGAAGATAGAATTGACACCATAGGATGTTTGGCCAGGAGGCAGGTCTGGGGGGGCGTGGTGGCAGGCCAGAGTCGGAGGAGTGGTCAGTAGGAAAGGCGGTCAGAGCCAAGCACCACTCAGGAGAAGGAAAGACCAGGAAAGCAGAGGCCTTGAGGTGCAGTGAGAGAAATCAGAACCCAACCACAGGGGAAGAGGCTTCTCTAACTTGCTTTGTCAGGAGAGACCAGGTGGAGAGGAGGAAAACAGCTTCTCCTGGTAATGGCAAGAAACGCAGATGGTGGCCGGCTTCAGGAATAGGAAGTGGGCCTAGGGGACACAGGTGCTGACCTTCAAATAAACCCACGAAGCATCCAGACTGCGCCTGGCTCCTTCCTCCGTGCCCCATGAAAAAGGTGATGGGGGCAGAAGTAGGCTCATCTGAGTGTCACCTCTCTGCAGAAACCCCTCAAAGCTCCCCCTTTGCTCTTCGGACAAATTCTGCCTCCACCCCATGGCCTAAAAGGCCCTGCCCACCTTTCCAGCCTCCCGTCTTCGCAAACCCTGGGTGCTGGCTCAGAGCTCCTCCTCGTGGGTCCTTGTGTGAGTCATGCCGGCCCTTACTTTCAAACCTTCTTACACGCTGTTCCTTCTGCTCTCAACATTCTCTTCCCACCTTCCTCACCTGGCTAGTTCCTACTCATCATTCAGATCAACTGAAATGCCACTTTCTCCAGGAAGTATGGGTCTGTGCACTCCTAGGCATCCTGTGCATACTCTCTAGAGACACTTGTGAAATTCTTTGGTAATTGGTACCTTCTCATCTCCGCCGTCCTCTGTGAGCTCAGATGGGGCAGACGCCACAACTCTCTTATTCACCAGTGGTTCCCTAGTGCCTGGCCCAGAATAGGTACTTGATAAATATTTTGAATAAAATAATGAATCGATGGAAGTACACTGATTGATTCCTTTTAGTCTAGTTACCACTTATCAAATGCCTGATCTGTAGCAAGCTTTGTTCTAAGAGTGGTGATCAGGACGGGCATGGTCCCTGTCCCCATTTGAGCCCATTGCCTTGTCTAGTGAGGGCACAGACAGGAACATAAAGAATCCTGGTATAACAAGCACTCCAGGAGGGATGCAGAGTGCTCTTGGGAGTGGGGGGCACGTGCTGAAGAGAAAGTAAGGGGAAAGCTCCATGGAGACGAAAGGATCAGAACTTAGCCTGAGGCCTGGGAATTCCTTAGCAGGCAAAGAAGAGGTAGGAAGGACATTTCTGGCAGACTGAGTAGTGAGAGCGAAGTCACAGGAAATAATGGCAGATGTTCCAGGGACAGCAAGTAAGCTGGGTGGCCACTGCCAGAGATGCTTACTTTTGCTAAATGAGGTGAAGATGGACAGTAAGCAGCCCCCAGATCACTGAGGGCCATATTTGCCAGGCTGAAGAAAAGTCTTTATCTCATAGTCAGTGGGGAACATGAGAAGCCCTCCGCTTTGGTTGGTGGACAGCCTGCTGGAAGACCATAGGTCACCTGGTTGGGAGTCTTTGCTCTGTGGGCACCAGGGAAGAGACAGAAAATGTTCGAAGGAAAACATTATGGTCTGCAGTCTAAAATTGTGTAAATGCTTATCAAATCACAGAGGGTGTGGAAAGGATATTGGCTGCATCCCAGAATCCTCAGACGAGACGGGCTGGTTTGGGGTCAAAGCTGTGACACATACCTCCGGTGGCAGAGGCACACATGAGAAGGAAAATGGGGGGGTGGGGCGGCTCCAGATCCAGCTCTGCTGTGCCACTTTGGGCAACTCCCTTCTCTCCTCTAGACCTCTGTTTCCCCTGCTAAGCCCTTTCCGATCTCATGTCATATGGTTTGATGGACATCTTGGTGTACACAGTTGAGTTTTGGGGGATGGCTCGCCCCAAGGTTACTGCTAGCTTTTGTGCAAATAAGAAAACAAAGTCCCCCCTTCCACTAGACACTTTATTTACATAAATTGGGAAACTGGTCTAAGAAATATATACATCTTGGCTGTTTACTAAGGGAAGGACATACCCCCCAGGGTGGTATAATGTACAACATACACAAAATTGTCCAGCAGCCCTGGACCCTCATGGCAGAAAACAGGGCTGGAATGGTCATCAGTCTGGCCCAGTGAAGCCTACCTTATAAGGAAGACATGACTTTTGAGATGAGCAAAGTAGGTTAGAAGAGCCTGTCAATAGGCAAGAACCAGAATGGCTGCCGTCAACAGAGTGATGGTGGCGGTCCTGCAGCCATCTCTTCTTCACGTGGAATTCTCCAAGATGACTCTAGCCAGAAGCTATGTTTGGATGTGGGGTCTGGTGCAGGGAGCACAAGGCTTAGTTGAATGGCCTCATTGCAATAATCGCCTTTTGTGGATGATGACAGGTACTTGAGGTCCTCTCAGGCAAGACTTTCTCGAAGTCATTCCAAAGGGGCCTTATCCTCTGGGCACCACCCCAGACACCTAAGACACCCAGACACAGAGAACAACAGTGGACGTGACATGGAAGTCTCCTGAATATTTTAAAGAACTGGTGCTTGTTCCTGCACAAACGAAACCCTCACAGCACCCGAATAGGTACATTTACCTGGGACTGACTTATTTACCAACAGCTAAAACATGAAATTAGCTGGTCCCTAAAGGCAATTTTGTCCTTCCCTGTCTGGTGATTTAATAAATCATCCCAATCAAGGAGGTCAGGAGGCACTGGGGGAAGGTTCCACATTTGCTTTCCATATTCTCACATTCTGCATGAACAATCATTTTCCATTTAGGGCCTGTGATGACCCCCTTGAGACTGTCTGCATGATCCTGTGATTTCTAGTTTCTGAGGGACTGGCCATGTGTTTGCCTTGGCAGACTCTAATAGGAAACTTTCTTTTGCCTTTTTTGGTTTTCAAATTTAAAGTCCTAGGAATGTTTTAGAAACAGGCCCCTAACCAGGACAATGTTTCTACTGTAATAGAACATAACAGGGGTGCTTCTCATGGGCATGATCCTTCTCCTTCCCCAGCTACACTTTCTACGAGAGCAAAGGAGGCTTGATTGCGATCGAGCATATTTCCATCAATTCTCCAATGCTGTGAGAAATGTGAGTGTGCCCTAAGAGAGGCCGTTTTTTTTTTTTGGCCAAATAGGAAACCCACGAGCTGCTGGGAGAAAGAGGGACCTAGCATGGGGCTGGCCCTGAGGACTAGAGGAGCCACAGTTTATGGTCCAGTGACAGTTCAGTGATGGTGATGGTGATGGTGATGGTCGTGCTAAGGCCAGAGGGGCCTTTCTCCTGGATTGAGGGGGTCGGGGAGGACCTATGAGCCATGAGCCTTGGCGATCCATCTGGAAATAAAGGCAATGTGCACTCTGTCCCAGGGCTCCCGATGCCAGGAGTTCAAGAGCTTGCTCTGCAGCAGACAGGTGCCTCCGGAGCCATTTCCAAATGCCAACAAGTCGTGAAAAGCAAAAGAAAGGTTCTTGGTTCCTCTTCCTAGGTCAGCATTACAGTGGCTGAATCAGAAGTTCTTTATGAGGTATTTGTATTTTCATCACTTTGTATGCTTTTTGAAACAAATGAGTGCCCCTGACCCGAGATCTGGAAATGAGGCAGCTCATTAACTGTCATGATCTGAGAGGGCATTCTCTTTAATTTTTAAAAATTAATCACTAAATCTTTTGTTGATGCCTTCAATAGCAATTTCACAAATCAAACCATCACCCTTTCACTGAGCAGGGAAGCCAGGAGGAAGCTCGAAATTTCACTGGTTGCTTCCAGGGCTTCGGGAGATGGCAAAGGGAGACTGCTCCCCACCCCCACCCCCATTGCGTGCTTTTTTTTTTTTAAAGAAAAGATTAATTCTTTATGATGCCTTTAATGGAAATGAAGAGAATAAAATTAGCATTAGCATTTTATCACAAAGTTAAGAAATTGAAGGAAAATGTCAAAGTGCCCATTTTAGTTAGAGCCTGAGAGAGACAGAGAGACAGAGACAGAGACAGAGAGAGATGGAGGGGGAGGGAGAGGGAGAGAGAGAGAGAGGAGTCCTTGAGACTCAGGGTCTCAGTTGCTTCCGTTGTAAACCGAGGCTGTGGAAATAGGTGCTGGTGCAGAGTAGAGCCCACGTGTGGTGCCTTTACCCAGACGCAGTCTGATTTATGACACTCTATTTAAGGAGTAATTTGAGGCAACAAATGGGACATCATTGCCTAGCCAGTTTCCCAGGACCTGGTACGCATTACATGCTGAACTGGGTATGCATTATGAAGCCCTCTCGAGTCCTTTCTGGAACCAGCTGAGAAGTAAACAAAAACATTCTCTGATTGGTACTTCACATTCACCCTATAAAGTAGATACTATGATTGTTCCCACTTTGTGGATAAGGAAACTAAGGCTGAGGCAGGTGAAGTCATTTGCCCAAGATTACACAGTTAATAACTAGGAAATCTGTGCCTCTAACCCAGGACTGTAGATGCCAGACTTCGTGTTCTTTTCTATAATCCGCTTTCCCCGGAATTGGTATGATGGAAACTGTTCGATGGCATCACTAAATCATATAAATATCACAACCGGACGGGATCTCAAGAGATGATCTAATCCACCCATTTCGTTTCACAAATGAGAAAGCTGAAGTTCCAACCAGGTAAGTGGTTTGACCTAGGTCACACAGAAAAGGATTGGCAGAGCTGGAATGAGAATAAAAGTTGGCAGGCCCAGGAGGGACCCTCCCGAGGAAATCGTCCCTCCTCTCCAAGGCCATTGCTCAGAAGAGGGAGAGGAGGGGAGGGGAGGAGCGCTCTGGCCCAGGGCTGGCCCTCCTCTGGCAGGGGTTCTTGACCTGGGAACCGAGAACCCGGACTGGACAAAAGTTACACTGTTAATTTCACCAGCTTCCAAGTAGAATTTAGAATCGCCCCCTATCAATGAATATGCGATAAGTCATAGTTGTAGCATGTTCCCAAGAGCCATTAGAGATATTTGCAAATCACACTGGAGCTGTTGCTCTCTCAAACTGCCATTTATACTCACTGCCCTGAAATGACAGTGGCTGTCATTTTACCAATCTGTAAAATGCATTATAACTATATCTCAATAGTATTGGTTGCCTTCATAACATCATGTACTTTAGTTTACGCCTTTAAAGGCTTTTCTGATATGGGCCGATGGGCTTCAGCAGACCACCAAGGGGGCCAGGGCACAATCGAGGCAGCGCTAACTTCCCAGGGTGAACAGTTCAACACAAATTCGTGGTCACAGCAGTGCAATTCAGAGGTATTCTGAAACAGCCAGCCTCTCTCGGGCTCGGCCGAAGGAAGGAGGGGCAGCACTGTTGAAGGAGCGGGGATCGTGTCATCTGTCAACACCAAACCTCAGCCAGAAGTTCGGTCCCTTCTTAGTCACCCCACAGACTGTTTGCTACATGATTTCCTGGGCGGTGGTGTCACTGGCCCTCAGTGGGCAAGAACAAAGCAAGTCCCGATTCTTTATTCTGGGACGAGATGATCAGCCCCGGGTTTGTGCAAATACACATCAAGCTATATACCCTGTGAAACCTCTCTACCAACACTGGGGTGGGTGTGGGAGTGCAGCTAACTCTGGATGTCCGAAGAACGTTCCCCACTTGTGCCATCACCCTGCCCCTTACTGCCTCCTCCCTTCCCCTTTGGTGAGTCTGCGCACACTGCGGTGGGTCACACCGGCAGAGATGCCACACATGGGGGCATTGCCTTGGGAGGAACTTAAAGCTGCGAAAAATGTGCATTCTATCTGATCTCCACCCGTGTTCAACAACTTATTTTGATCCAAGCAATAATGCTTTGTTCATGCATTAATTTAACCTGGGGATTCTTATGTGTGCAATTGCACTGGGACCTGTGTTTGTAGATGCTATTTCCTCATCTAGACAGAAAACATGATCACTTCCAGATGAGAGAAGCGCCTGTGGGGTCAGGATGCAGCAACAGTCCCTGTGCAGTGAAGGAGTGGCCCTAGTATTATCTCCACTTTAGACAGACCAGGAAACAGGGTCACGCGAATTGCCCGAGGTCACACAGGCAGCCAGAAGCAGAACTAGCACTTAGATCTTCTCTCACCCAGGGCTAGAGCGGTGCGAAACTCAACGGCTTCAGTTTCTTTGCACTCTGAAGATGGCGAGGAGCCAGGAGCAACAGTCCTGTCTGAGCAACGAATGACATTTTCTTCCAAATCCCCAAATGTATGTGTAGTGACATGCCCAAAGCTAGACCTGAAAATCAGTTCTTCCTGCAACAGGATTTCGGCTTTGCCCCGTTTCCCTTTCCCGGCTGAACACGGTTGGAGGATCCTACTGAGCCAGTGAAGGCTGAGAGACCAGGAGAGATCTTGCCCCAGCTACAAATCCTTTCGGAAGGCAGGGAGCTGGTTTTTCCTCCTTGGACGCAACTCCACCCACCAGCAACAGAGTGCACGTTCCCATTTCCAAGACTCGTGGGACACACATAACCGGGACCTCAGAGGGCAAAGTCAACTAGACAAGAGTCTAAGAATCTCCCACTTGGAAGCACAGAAAATGAGTGACAAAGTAACTAAGGGACATATCGTTGAAAGGTCCCTGGCCAACTTTCTGAGTGTGACTGGTTCCCACAACAGTCTGCTGCTGGAGATGTCCAGAATACACCTGTAAATACTCAACTGCTGGTGCAATTATAGCAGTTAGCTGACCATCTGTCATTTGGGGAAACAACTGCCTGATTGCATCCTTAACTGAGTATTTGCAGATGTGTTCAGTACATGCAAAAGAGGAGGCCACTCGGAGCCGTGACCAAGGGCCTCATTATCACATTAGCAAATCCTTCTACAGCAACCAGCAAAGACCTGCGAGTCAGCGGCTTTGCCCCAGATCAGCCATCCTAGTGGGACAGGGAGGAACAGAATGAGACAGAAAGGGGGCAAGCCCCGTTCTTGTCCAAGGGCCCGAGCCACACTTCTGGGGTGGTCTCCACCAGGCTCACTTAATGTGAGAGAAGTGGCTTCAGGGCATTGGCTGGGGAAGGACAGGGGGAGGGCACTGGTTCCCCATGTCCTCGGACCTGTCCCGAGAACATGTGTAAAGTTGGGTCAGATCCTCCAGCATGCCACCGCTATTTATTTTGCAGATGAGGAAGTAGAGGTAGGGAGAAGAGAGGCTTGTCTGAGGTCACGCAGAAAGTCAGGGGCAGAAGTGGGACTAGATTCCAGGTCTCCTGATGCCACCTGCTCACCAATGGCTGCTTAATCTGCAATGCACAGAGATGACACAAGACAGGCCACTTCCGCCCTCCTCCCTCTTCCAAACCTGTCCCGAGGAGCCCTCGGCCGCACCTCGATTCTGATTAATATTTGGCAGATGGAATTTCCTGTACCCATGTTGTCACAAAGACTTCCTAAAGCTAATGGCACTGGAAATATGCATAAATTAATGATGGCTGTAGATGGCAGGATCTTGTGGCAGGCAAAGCCATAAAAATCGAGAACAAGCTTCCCTAGGTGTAAATATAAAACTCCTCTGGGAACATACCTGAAGGAAGAGTGTTTTTATAACATGGAGTTAAAATCTAAATTACATTATTCAGGGCTGTATAAGTATGGACTAATAAATAACACATAAAATAAAACAGCACTTTATGGGGAAGACTCATCCTATATTTCAAGCATTTTCCCACTCTTAAATTCATTATTTAATATGGACACTTTTAGCCACAAAATTCCTAGAGTATATTCCATATCTTTTATGTGCTTTACAAGGTCATTAGAGAATTTATTTGCTCTTTCCCTTACAGATTGGAAGGTGGGCAGTGATATATGAGGTTTCACATTTTATTTATTCACCAAACTGTTCCAGATGTGATCCCATCATTTATCCACTGACACATCAAACCTGCTGGGTGCCCTGCACACTGACCTCCTCCCCACGTTTGCTTTCATGCTCTTAAAGTTATAGCAGGGCTCACTTCAATGAGAAGACAAGAGAACTGTTATTTGGGGAGAGGTGGTGGCGGGAGGGAGGTGATCGAACTTCAGTAATAAAAAATTTAATTGCTCAGCTACAATTTGAAAACGATATCCAGGTGGAAAACTGATCTAGTACCATTCTCCCAAACCACTGTTTCCCACACGCCCTCCACCAGGGGCTGCATGCCTCCGGTTTGGAATGTGCAGGATCTGAATAAACGGAATTGAGCAGGCACTAAATCATTTCCCCCTTCTCCTAGTGATTTGTCACCGTAATAAGCATTCTGAGGGTGATAGACCTTTTATTACTACACACTGTTAAGCAGGAAGGAGGCTGCAATGTATTCCTGGTGCTCTTTAGGGAAAATAATTACCCCATGCAGACATTTTTTAAAAATATTGATTTAACAGAAAGAGTTATATTTAAACCCAAGTGCTTATGTAGTGCAACATATGAAACATTGTTATGTTTGTGTTGGAGAGGATAATGGTGACTCATGCTAGGACAATACGGTCCCTGAGATGTGATCCGCGCTTTCCCCGCCACCTCCCAACATGCTTTTTGGTGGCGGCAGAGGACGAGGAGGGGTTCCCACTTGAGGAGTGCCTCTATAATGCCGGGTCTCCATATAGAAATCCTGACACTCTCAGCTAATACTTGAAGCGCATTTTGTGATTTGCCAAACGATGTCATCTGCATCATCCCATTTGATCCCCACGACGGCCCTGGAGGGGTTTCAGGGCTGATGTTATCAGTCCTATTTTCCAGAGGAGGGGACTGAGGCTCACGGGGGCTGATAGGAGGATGCAAAACGTATATACAGAACTGGCACTGTAGGTAGGGTTTTCAAATGTAGCAAAAAAAAAAAAAAAAAGAAAGAAAGAAACCATATTGCGTGGGACATACTTGTACTAAACATGGACTCGCTGTTTATTTGGAATTCTCTTTAACTGGGCGTCCTGTATTTTTAGCTGACAACCCTGAGTATAGTGGGACTGCGAAGCGAGAAGTCCTAACACCTTCTTGCCCCCGCCAAAAAAGAACAGTATGGCTTGGTTAAGAAAGCGTGGGTGACTTGCCCGCCGTTGTGCGGTAAGTAAATGGCATGGTGGGGAACTGAGTCAGTTCTGTGACTTCTTAGCTGAGTGATTTTAAACTCTCCCCTGCCTCCTCAACTTCCACTTGGGACCAGAGGCAGGATCACAGCACACTCAGAGCAGCTCAGGTGGGAAACAGCCCTCTCTGGCCTTTGAGGTCCCTATGCCCCAGGGAATGCAATGCTCCAAGGCCACCTGTGTCTGGCATCCCCCACACTTAACGCTGAGGGCATCGTCTGCGTGTGACCCAATCCGCAACCACAGTACCCAAAGGGATGGTTCTCTTCGAGCGGGCATAAGAAAATGTGCTCAGTCTCCCTCGTAAGTGCAGAGATATACATCAAAGCAATGCAATACCATTTTTGGCTTAGCAGATCGGCAAAACACCAAGCTCTATTATACCCGGAGCTGATGAAGGTGAGGGAGAGGAGACCTCTCATACATACAGTGTTAGAGTGTAAATACATGCCATCTTTCTAGGAATCAATTCGGCACTATCTATGGTAATTTAAAACTCACATACCCTTTGACCCAGCGGTTTCACACTGCCGGAAATTAACTTGCCCGTAATACCGCCCGAGCAGGGGCTTGCACAGTCCAGCCCTAGCCATTGGCCATAAGACCTGACTAGACAAATCCAACACACCTTGGCTCATACCACAGATAAGAGCACCCAGCATTAGCCCTGGGAACTGGGCTAAGTTCTCCACTCACACTTCTTTCATTTAATCCCATAAAGTCAATACCGGTATTAACGCATTATACTCACGTGGAAACAGACTCATAGAGATTTAGTAACTCACTTCAGATACACAGTTAGTAAATGGAGGGGCAGGGATTTGAAACCAAATCCATTCTATACTAATGTCTGCTCATTCAGCCCTTTCCACACTGCTGCCCAGAGGGAGAGTAAGAGCTAGGTGTTCCTCTCCCTAGTTGGATTGTGGTATTTTCTGTCATGGTTCAGCTGCTCAAACTTCTGGAACTAGTCATTAGCAGGCAGAGGAAGTCTGCACAGAATCTAGGGTCCTCAGTGAGCCTCCTGGGGTAAAGAGTATAAATGAATGGAGGCATCAGTAACGGTAGATTTCTGCTCACCAAAGAAATCCATTTCTTTGGTTTCAATCAAAATGTGTAACAGTCTTTTTTATTTTTTAAATTTGGGTAGTCAAGTCCTTTCATCAAAAGCAAATGACAGCTGGATGGTATAAATGATAAATTCGGAGGTGTCAGCTTGAGGAGACAATGACGACATTCTGAAGGGCTGACACCACTGTGAAGTGATCAGGAAGAAATTATTTTTAAAAATGTTCCGGTTACATGATTAGCCCCGAAGGCAAGAAAGATGTAACCCTGTTGGGATGGTTTGTTTTTTTATGAAGTAAAAGATGAATGGCTTTAATGAGCAAGCACTGAAACATTTCAACTCCCCAAAAAGAAAAAGGAAAAATGGTTACTGAGGACCTAGAATACACAAGGAAGACACTGTGGTAAGTTCATGCCCCTCAGAGACTGCCATAGTCCTGCTCTGCCCTCCAAGATCAGAGACATGCGTCCAAAACTGCAGATCAAAGCAATATGATGGAGTGCCAAGGGCTTTAGTCTACTGCTCACACTAGAGATTGACTGGATGGATCTTGGGCAAGGGCCTCAACCCTGCCAGTCCTCAATATCCTGATCTGTAGCATGCGAATAATAGTGCCTGTCTTACACCTCACAGGGCCATTACTCTGTTAGAAGCAGAATGAACAGAGGGGAGAGAGTGCTGAGGCAAGTAAGAGCATATGGATGCCTGGTGCGGTTGGAAAGAGGCTGGTTCTGGAGAGGACGTTAAAGGTATGTCTCCATTCTGCCTTGGCTGGCCTTGGGACCCTGGGAAAGTCACTTCATCACCTCCGAGACTTCTTCGTTGGGGGGAGAATAGAAGGGCCAAATTTGGCTACTATTCAGTTGCAAATATGTGCAAAACATGGGATATGGACCTTGTAAAAATAGTAATTTCAGCCTTGAACTACTACGACCTCGGAAAAATTTTCCTGAGAGCTAAAATGTCATGGGTTGTAGAGGATGCCATTTATAAGTGGCCTGTGGTTTATGTGTGAGGACCTCCAGGGCTGCCTCGAAGGCTAATGTGTCATGTGCTCACTGCTCCTACTCGTATGGGCCCCTCTCACCCTAGTGCCCACAAAGAGAGCCTCTCCAGATGACTGTCTCTAGAATTTTCTTCTCATGGGTTGTAATTGGGGTAGAACTGATATACAATAAAATGCACTTATTTAAACTATACTCTTATTTTGAATATATAAAAGTGCTTTAAATGTTGCGAGACATTTTTATATTTGCTTCACCTGGTCAGTTACCTTTCCATGTACATTTCTCTGTCATAGATTTCTATTGCTTCATGTGGAGCCTGCTCAGGAGCACTTTGTAGTTGTCTGCTTAGTATTTAGCTTTTCCTTAGTCTGGTTTGGGTAACCTAGATGCATTTTGCATACATGTTTTCTTCATCCATTTACAGATGTTTGTGTTTTTTTGTCATCCCTATAATAATATGTTTTATCTATTAGTAATCTTTTTTTGAACGATTTTATTTATTTACTTATTTATTGAGAGAGAGAAAGCGAGAGAGAGAGAGAGAGAGAGAGAGTCGGGGGATGAGTAGAGGGAGAGGGACAGCAGGCTCCACGCCAGTGCGGAGCCCAATGCGGGACTCAATCTCACAACCCTGAGATCATGACCCAAACTGAAATCAAGAGTCAGACGCTTAGCCAACTGAGCCACCCAGCTGCCCCTCTATTAGTAATCTTTTAATAGCCACCACCATTTCGTTTACCATTAAAAAATGTAACTGTTGTTCAACCACGCACTGAATTTCCTGAGTCTAGTAGGTCTCCTTTAGAAACTAATTTTACCGATAAACCACTAATGTATACACTGAGAATGTCAGAAGTTAGCTATGACAGTTTCATTTTTGTCTTGTACAAATAATACACTATTTCTGAGTGCACCCCAGAGCCAACCAGCCGGCCTGCAGTGAGGTTGCTAGGGGCCGTATGTTGTGGGAAACACATGCAGCCATGCAGGGACGGTCTTTGCTCCGGGCAGTGCCATCCACACGTGAACACTCATGTTTCCCCATGCCACTCATACTACTGGCAAGAGGAATCAAACTTCCAGCTTCAGAAGGAAGACACCACCATGCTGCTAAAAGCCAACTGGTGTACGCCCCTCTCACATCACAGGTGCTGAGTTCTGCGAAGGTTTCTCTGGCACAGAGCCAGGGGCTTTGGATGTATTTGATGGTTTACCAAGCCAAATGAACATGACCCAGCTTGCTTTGCCCTAGCTGCTTGGGGTACAGACGCACCTCACCGAAGCAGGTAAATGTGATTCAGTGGCTCGAGAGCAAACTAAATCAGATAGTGGCTAAGGTGGTAGCTTCTTTTTTGTTCAGTGATAAAACACACGCTTGGCAACTGACACTCTGGAAAACAGGAAGAACAATTCTCTAAAGAAAAAGCATAGCATTCGGGGAAACCAGATATAAGTGACTGGCTGGTAACACCAGCCAGTCTCCTACTTTCAAGAAGCCCCCTCATTGTTAGCTTTGTGGTCCAAGGACAGGTTACTGCGACACCTAGGCAAGAGCTGATGGTGGCCCTGACTCGGACAGCCAGCTGTGGGGACAAACGGGAGAGGAGCAATATGACAGGTGTGCTGAGAACAGCATGGAACATTTCTCGTTAACTGTGGAAAAACCTGACTTGAGCTGGAGGTGGCGGGGTTGGGGGCAGGGGAGGTGGTGGTGCTTGTAGTCTTTATTTATCCTACATAATGTGAATATTCATACATTCCCCTGCAGAAACATCATTTGTCTGATTATAGGGTGCTGCCCTAGTATTATGTAATATATGATGTATGCAATGTAGTACCTTTTCAAATTTTGAAATGTTTAAAAACTGTGAGCCAGGGGCGCCTGGGTGGCTCAGTTGGTTAAGCGACTGCCTTCAGCTCAGGTCATGATCCTGGAGTCCCAGGATCGAGTCCCGCATCAGGCTCCCTGCTCAGCAGGGAGTCTGCTTCTCCCTCTGATCCTCCTCCCTCTCATGCTCTCTATCTCTCATTACTTAAAAAAAAAAAAAACAAAACTGTGAGCCACACCTGGCTCCGAGGGCTTCAGGTAAGGGATGGTGGACATGTATAGTTCAGGGGTTAAAAAGGTGGGCTCAAGAAGAGAGTGAAGGGAAGCATTTCCTGGCAAAACTAAACATCACTGCCATCACTTGGGGCTACAATGCTTAAGACCTGACATGTCTTTGGGGTCCAGACTTGGCTCTACCATCAACTCACGCTCTGACCTTGAGCAAGCCGCTTGCCCTCTCAGGACCTTTGGAATATGGAGGGGGATATTCGGCCATTTTGAAAGGCTGTCCAGCTTGAACACATGGACTCCAACAGGTACCTACTGCAGAACAACCTTGACTGGGGACTTGAAAACTTCTTGCTTGCCACTGTCAGGGGGCTACGGCAATACAGTCCTTGTTTTCATAACCCAGGGCTATGTCCAGGGCTGGAGCAGAGAAGCAGATGGGCAGACCCAGCTCCTAGATGTTTGTAATTGATCAGGACACACTATGATGAAGTAATTTTCTTGTCTTCATTCTCCGTGTCAGCAGGGATCTGTCTGCCACGCAGGAAGGGTGACAGAGTAATCTGAGCTGCAGCTGAAAACCTGCTTTTTCTCCACAGTTATGTAGCCTGCCACAAGCTATGGCAGGCGGTGGGAAAGAGTCCAGACAAGCAGGGGAGTTTGGCTGCTCTCAAAATATCATACAGGAACTTTCAAACTTGAACTGATTTATGCTTCGTAATGTTTTCAATGATGTGTAAATTAAGTTAGAGTTTGAACCTGGGGTAAAGGAGAAATTTTATATGTTACCAGCCACGAAAGGGCCACAGAAATATCTCATTGTATGATAATGATCCTTCTGCTGGTACCAAGAATTGCACTTTGCATAAATGATGGGTTCTGCACAAGAATATGTAACATGCATTACTTCTTAGTATCAGAGAATGCTCAGAAGTACCTGGTGACCTGAAAACTTCTCTGGGGCTTATGACTCTCTGGGTGGCAGCAAAGGTATCACCACCTCAGACCTGGCTTACTAGCTCTGCAAAATCAAGGTGCCACCATGGGAACCTGACATAAGCCTCCAACTTCTCAGTTGAGGCATGGACGTCCCAGGCCCGTGACCTTCCCCAAACCAGACTCTGGATTAGGAAATAAGCCACATTCTGAGTGGGAACCTATGTGAAAGATGATGCCCCCCCCCCCCCAGAAAGCTAAGGTTCTAGAATGCCCTCCACACATCCATTTCCTGAGCCAGTGGCCCATTTTTTTCCCCAAGGTTTTATTATCTTGCACTTTTTTGACCTCAGAGAATTTTACAATAACTAGGTTTGTGACAAACAAAACAGAACATGACAACAACAAAACCAGTCACAGATGATATTGAAACAAAGAGGAGGAAAAAGTGTATCATAGACCTGCGTGTTATAGCCCTTTGCTGGTCTAGCTCCCTATGTAGGAACAGCTAGACAAGCCTTCCTGAAACCCAGAGGCCCTGAGTTGGTCATTACAATCCATTCCACTTGTTATCATCTGATTTGAGGAGACTATAACGAACATCACCGGAGGCACTGTGCTTCTGCTTTGCAAAATCTTTAGTGCAGCATCCATTGGTCCTATGTGAACCTTCAAGGGGGATCTGTCCAGCTTATCAAAAGGCAAGGAGAGTTTGACATTTGCATTACTGAAAGCCTTCTCTAGAAGTTGGCATTCTGGCTAATTCTGAAAAGTATTAGATGTTGTTTCATACTTGAAATACCATAAGTGAAAACACTTGGTAGAGCATAGAGTACAGATGGTCCCTGACTTACGATGGTTCAACTTAAGATTTTTTCACTTTACGATGGTGTGAAAGTGATACGCATTCAGTAGAAACCGTACTTGGAATTTTGAGTTTGGATGTTTTCCTGGGCTAGCGATATGCAGTCTGATCCTCTCTCATGAGGCTGGGCAGCAGCCGTGAGCCACAGCTCCCAGTCAGCCACGTGATCACAAGGGTCAACAACCCATACATTGACAACCATTCTGTCCCCACACAGCCATTCTGCTTTTCTCTTTAAGTACGGTATTTGATACATGAGTCAACATTTTATTATCAAATGGGCTTTGTGTTAGATGATTTTGCCCAACTACAGGCTCATGTATGTGTTCCGAGCATGTTTAAGGTAGGCTAGGCTAAGCTATGATGTTCAATAAGTTGGGTGTATTAAATGCATTTGTGACTTAGTGATATTTTCAACTTATGAGTTTATTTGGACTAAACCCCATCGTAAGTCAAGGAAGGTCCATACTACACAGTATACAGATGTCATGTGGAAGCTCTGCAATTGCAGAGGATACAGCAGTTTTAATTTGACATCATAGTATTTAAGTTACAAGATGTGAAGGAGAGAGTAAACATCACTCAAGGACTTGACTTCCTCTTCTGGGGAAGGGGGTAGTATACTTTAGGTTGTACATAGGATGGTTGTACTATGTTAAATGGAATTATGATCTTGTTATTGTCTTTATTTGAAGGTCAAGTATGGTTTACAGAAATGTGTATGGATACCAAGTTGACAAGAGATGAACTTTTGATGGATAGTTTTATGTGCCAACTTGACTAGGCCATGGAGTGCCCAGATATCTGGTTAAACATTATTTCTCGGTGTGTCTGGGTGTATCACGAAGCTGGAGGGTATGTTGGATGCAGGATGGGCCAGAACATGAGGAAATCAGAGAGAAGGTTTTGACCATTGATGGATCAGCCAGAGAAATCGGTTTCTGGCCATGGAAGGGGTATGTCTGGAGCTCAGGCTCTGGACACAGTAGAAGTGGCTCTGTTCTGGGTGGGACCAGTGGAGGTTAACAATGGTGTGCGCAGAAAGGATTAGAGTTCAGGCCATTACCTCAAACACCCCAGTGAGGCAGGCCTGGTAAGATGAAAGTTGAATGTGCTGGCTCTTGTCAAGGAGTCTGTGCCTCGAATCCTAGATCCACAGCAATAATGGCAGATTCAGACCAGCTGAGTCTCTGAGGCCCATTTAATTACCCAAATAATGGCCCATTTTTATGCACAAAAATTCTAGTCACACTCACAACTGGCCCATCAGGTGCCAGAATGGTGATCATTAATGATAATGCAAGCCCGGCATAAATACAGAACTTGGCTTTTCAAAGCATTTCTTCATTGATGAATTCATTTTTGTCTTCGTAGAAAACCTCAGGCAGGTAAGGCAGATGTTATCTTCCCTTGCATAGAGAGAGAGGTTTCTGACCTAAGGCAAAGACAGAGGAAAGTGGCCGAGGCCCTAGTTTTCAGGTTTTTCCAGCAGCCTCGTGCCCCCCTCTTTTTTTTAAGATTTTATTTATTTATTTGACAGAGAGAGACACAGCGAGAGAGGGAACACAAGCAGGGGAAGTGGGAGAGGGAGAAGCAGGCTTCCCGCTGAGCAGGGAGCCCAACGTGGGCCTCGATCCCAGAAGCCTGGGATCGTGACCTGAGCCAAAGGCAGACGCCCAAAGACTGAGCCACCCAGGCGCCCACCTCGTGCCCTTTTTAAGGACTGACTGCCTCAAAATCAGCCAGGTTTTCACTGATGAATAGCATATTTCCACAGGGCTTCCAGATCCCGGGCTGCTTAGAACCAGAGCCCCTCATTTTCTAGTAGGTCTGCAATTTAAAGACTAGATTCTGATAAGTATCTGGAGTCTGATAAAGGCTAATTACAGTTAAGGAATATGAAAATTAGGAGCTAGAAAGAAGATTGGCTTCTACTACTGCCTGGGCAGAATAATCAAGAAATTAGCAGAAAGTGATGGTGACCATAAAGAGGCACTAGAGGATAATTGGAGTATTAAAATTAAAGATATGCTGGCAAGTGGTCTATCCCTTGAGGATCCAGGCCATCTTCTTTGCTATCAGGCCATAATATGACTGAAGAGCTTTTCAACAAGGCAATGGGGGCTCTGTAGAGGGGTCGTCTCCTAAGTGAGGGCTGCAACTGCAGCTGAGGGACACTGGCGAATGGGTAGGTTTTTCTGCATGATGCATGGGGACCCTGCCTGAGCCCCGCTTTTGGGGTTGCTCTGACAAAGTAGAGCAAGTTCACAGAAGCTCAATCAGAAAAATGAAGGGTCTGAACTGACAGCATGGAAAAGCCTTTAAGGATGGCCAGGGTTTTAGCTGGTGAGGCAATGGCTCCAGATGGGCACAGTCAGCATTTTCAGTTATTTTAGTGGGGACATCACATGGAGAAGGGATTATATATAGTCATCAGATTCCCAGAGGAAGAGCTAAAACTACATTGAAAGCATTTTAAAACAAGAATTGTTGAACTCCTTTCTTGTCCCCCACAATGGGCATACACTATTCATACATGGTCTTATTTATTCCTCAAGACCATCCCATGAAGTAGGGTCAGAGCTGCAAAAGAAGGTATTACCCTCCCCCCCCCTTTTTTTTACAGTTAGTAGAACCGAGGCTCAGAGACATGAAGTGACTTGCCAAGAGTCACATGAGGGGAGACTGGATCTTGACTTCAGTTCTGGCCCGTCCTATAGCCAATGCTCTTTCCATTATTTCACGAAGATTTTAATCTGATATAAGAAACACTCAGCATTTATAGTGTGTGACAGTGGAATCTATGCTTCATGAGGTAGTGAATTCTCTAGTATTCAAGACATTCTAACAGAAGCTGGAGAAAATCGCCAAGTATTCAGACATTAGGTACACGTTGGACGACATAACCTCTAATGTCCCTACCAGCACTAAGCTGTTTGGACTTGGCCACCTCAAAAGAACCTGTGAAGTGGGTGGGGCACATGTTGTAAATAAATCCCTGATTGATCCCCGGTAACTGGAAAGAGGCAAGATCAATGACTCACAAATCATTCTAAATCCTTCTTTTAGCCTCCTAATCCAGAGGTTATTTACTACCCACTTCACAAAGTTCACTAATTTGACAGCAGCCTTCTGTTTTCTTGCCCTTTAAGGCAAGGTAGAAAAATGTCCATAGAGGAAAAGAGGGACAGATGGTCCAACCTGGATATGCAGCTTAGCATTGAAAACAGTTGCAAAAGGTCCAGGGGAAAAAAGTGAGATGGCCCACCTTGACATGGGACCCATTGATATTTTCACCAATTGACCATTTTCCAAAAGGCACAGGGTCTTACTCTAGCTAATAAATCTTACTCTTCAACCTCAAGCTTTATAATAGGATCCTTAAGAAGAATGCTCTTTAAACTACCTCTACCTCGCTTTCCAGTCATCCTCTCAAGGAATTGGGCCCCCACATTTCCATCTGATCTCTAGCCAACCTTACCTTTGAGCTTTGAATGTGCTTGCTGACTGAGCCTCAATGTGAATTTTGATACAATTTCATTTGGTAATGTGATCAAAGGGAACACTTAAATCATTAGCCTTGGAAATACAAATGCGTGTGGAGGTACAAGCAATGTTTTTATATCTTCATACCCCACCTACTTCTCCATAAGTTTTTGGTTTCATATACAATATTTTAGGGGAAATACCATGAAACCAAAAATGCTTAAACAAGAGGAAAAATTGGAGGATCAAGTAATAATAAGGAGTTGAGGGAAGGAAGATCCGGTCAGAGGTCACAAACTCAGACGTTTATAGGGGCCAGACAGGTAGCATAAATGTGTGGATTGGGCCAGACTTAAGACAAACCATAGAATATATAGAGAGAGTGTATGTATGTATATATCTATATCTATATCTATATCTATATCTGTATTCTTATGTATATACATGCATATGTATGTGTGTGTCCAAAAGCCACATGATTATTTTTAAACACTAGGCTAGCTAACCATAATTCATCTACAGGCAACATTTGGGCCCCTGTTTCTGACTCCTGACCCACATGAAGAGAAACTTAAAAATGAGCAACAATTTGACTCTGAGATTCCTGGAAGACAAGGCAAAGATGGATAGCTGATGGATAGCTACATTATCTTCAGCAGCTCTGGAAAGCACCTAGACTAGTCTGTTAAGAAAGATAACCTGTTTCTTATTTCACAGTGCTAAGAAAAATCTGTTGCCTAGGTCTCTGCTTAAGGAAACTTGCACAACATAATGAATGGTATATTTAACAGAACTTTTACCCAAGAAGCATCCTGATATCCCACATCTGGTGTCTATTATGTGGACCCTCAGGAAAATCCAAATGTATAACGTTAAGCTGTAGTTCTATGAAGGCAATCCACTGGGGAACAGAGTGATAGAGACCAGGTCTGTAGCTTCGTGGAGCTCTGGTATGATGCAGGAATAAAGCTTTGAAAATTTGGAGGAATTCCCTAAAACTGGCACTCTTGAATATCAACAGCTTCCTTTGGGTTTTTGACAGGAACCGTAAAGCAGATAATTCGAACTAGAGGTCTTGAGAGATGGCTGGAAAAAATGGGAGGTGCTCTACAATGTTGACAGAAAGAGGATCCATATCCAACTCAACATGAAGGCAGCCAGAATATCATCTGCAGGCTGGGTCCACGCTTGTCTCAAAGGGCAGCTTCATTAGACATTTGGGATGTATTCTCTCTTTCCCCAGTCAGCCTTTAGCTACAACACATCTGCTTATACCACAGACACACAAGGGGTTGTGATCACATCGATTCCAATGGCTTTAAATACCAACTTTATGCTCATGGCTTCCAAATTGCTATCTCCAATCTAGACCTCTTCCCTGAGCTACAGACTTGCAGAGTCAACTGTTCTCTTTACATCTCCCCTTGGATGTCTCAATAACATCTTGAATCTTGCATGACCACAACTAAACTTGATTTTTTTCTTTCTCCAAATTTTTTCCTCTCCCACAGTCTTGTCCATCTCAGTAAATGGTATGAACATCTTCCCAACTGCTCAAGTCAGAAAGCTGGGAGTCATCACCCTTGATTCCTACTCCTTGAGATCATGCTAGAACATAGAGGACAAGAGCCTGGGCCCTGAAGTTCATTGCCTGGGTTTTAATCCCAGGACCACTTTTAACCAGTTGTGTGATTTTGGACAAGTCATTCAAAAATATCTATGACTCAGTTTTCACATTTGCAAAGTGAGAATAATAATAACACCTATTTTTACTGAGTTTTAGGAGGATTAAATGAGATAGAGCATAATAAGCTTTTGGGATAATACCTGGCACTTAGTAGTAGATGTTCAATAAATGGTTGCTGTTACTATTCTCCCTTTCACCTTGTATTTTATCTATTAGCAACCTTCTTTTTCTGTAAAATATAGATTATACAGCCTATTTTATGGGATATTTGGATAATTAAATGAGATCAAGCACATATAGCACCTGAGTGGCAGACCCTCAATAAATAGTAGCTTTTATTAGGGATAATTAGTGTTTTTGCTGAGGCATCAAGGAGTAGTAAGAATAATTCATTCATTCATTAATAATTCAATAGATATATTTTGAGCATCTACCAAATGTGAGGCATTGTGATAGATGCTGGGAATAGAGTAATGATCAAAATGAAGATCCTTGCCCTCATGGGAGTTTATTTTCCAGTGAGGGTTTGGGCAGCTAATAAATGTAGTAAATAAATCATCACATCGTATGTTACTTGGGGGAAAGTGCTGCTGGGAAGAATAAAGCAGAGAAGGAAAATAAGGAGTTTAAGAGAGGGGAGGTCTCCCTGAGAAGGTGACCTTTGAGTAAAAACATGAGGAGGGGAAGAGGAAACCAAGCGGATATCTGAAGAAAGAGGATTCTAGGCAGAGTAAAAAGCAATTGCTAAGGCCTTAAAGCAGGACATGGCCAACTTGTTTGAAGAACAACAGAGACCAGTGTGGCTGAAGTGAAGGGAATTAGCAAAGTGGTAGCAGATGAAGTCAGGCAAACAAGGGACCAGACCATGGGAGGCCTTATAGATCCTGGTAAGGACTTTAACTTTTACTCTTAGTGAGATGGAAGTTTCAGTGATAGAAGAAACATGATCTGTTTTAAAAATTTTTTATTTAAATTCAATTTAGTTAACATATAGTGTATTTTTAGTTTCAGAGGTAGAGTTCAGTGATTCATCTGTTGCATATAACACCCAGTGCTCATTAATATCACGTGCCCTCCTTAATGCCCATCACCCAGTTACCACATCCCCCCACCCTCCTCCCCTCCAGCAACCCTCAGTTTGTTTCCTGTAGTTAAGAGTCTCTTATGATTTGCTTTAAAAGGTCCACTCTGCCTGCTATACTGAGACTAGACTGAAGGGGGTGGGGGTAAGAATGGAAGTGGAAGGAGGGAGTCTAGTCAGCAGGCTATTACAATCAGGGGAGCCAGAGATGATGACAGCTTGGACCAGAGTGGTATCAATGCAAGTGGTGAGAAGTGTTTAGATTCTGGATATATTTTGAAAGTAGAGCTCATAGGGTTTGCTAACTGCCTATGAGATTTTTTTTAAAGGGAGTTGAGGATGATTTCAAATTTTGGACTCAGAAAGGTCTGATTTCAAATCCCAGCTTCGCAACTGATCTGCTCTGTTTGAATTCAAGTGGCAAATTATAATCACTGGAGCTGGGACCCACAGGCACCGAAAATCCTGAGAGAGGTAGACTTTTTCTCTACTCAGAAGAGCTTTGGTTCCAAGGGATGGGGAACTAAACAAGAAATCAATAACAATAATATCTGAAAAATCCCTAAACTTTTGGAAATAAGATAACAAAATTTGAAATAATCCATGGGATAAAAAGGAAGTCTCAGTAAAGGATATATATATATCCTTTAACTGAATAAAAATACAACCTATCAAAATCTTGTGGCATGCTGCTAAAAGAGTGCATAGAGGAAAATGTATAGCACTAACCACTCATTCAGAAAAGAAGAAAGTTCTCAAATCAATAGTCTAAGCTTCCATTTCAAGATGATTTTAAAAATCAAGCCAAAAAACATAGTAAAGATAAGAATAAAAATCAACGAAATTTAAAATAATAGAAAAAACTCAACGAAACCCAAAGTTTATTGAAAAGATCAATAAAATTGATAACCTCTCAATAAGATTTACAAAGAAAAAAGAGAAAAGATACATATCAATATCAGGAATAAAATCAAGGAATATCCCTACAGACCTGTAGATAATACAAAGAAAATAAGGGCATATATAAAAAACTCTATTTACATATATTCAACAACTTAGATAAAATGGACCAATTCCTTGAAAATCACAAACTACCAAAATTCACCAGATATGAAATACATAACATAAATAGTCCTATAGCTATTAAAGAAATTGAATCTACATTTTTAAGACTTCCAAAAAAGAAACTAGTACTCCCAGATGGATTTGTTGGTGAATTCTACCAAACATTTATAGAAGTTATAACCCATTTTATATAATCTCTTCCCCAAAATAAGAAGCAGTACTTCCCAACTCATTTTATGAGGCTATCATTACCATAATACCAAAACTGGACAAATTACAAGGAAAGTACAGACCAATATTCCTCATGAATACAAAGTTTCTCAACAAAATATTAGCAAATCAAATACTGCAATATGTAAAAATAATTATTTCACAACCAAGTGGGATTTATCCTGGAATTGCAAGGTTGGTTCAATATTCAGCAGTCAATAGATACAATCCAGAATATAAACAGTCCAAATAAAAAACACACAATTTTTTTCAATAGGTGCAGAAGAACCATGTGACAAGCTCCAATATACATTCATGATAAAAAGTTTCTCAACCGATAAAGAACATCTACAAATCCTGCACCTAACATCACATGATGGTGAAAGACTGGATGCTTTCTCCTTAAGATTGGAAATAAGAAAGTCCACTTTCACTACTCCTATTCAACATCATACTGAAAGCTTTAGCACAAGAAAGAAAGAAAAAGGACTAAAAGGCATACAGATTAGAATGGAAGAAATAAAATTGTCCCTATTTGCAGATGATGTGATTGCTTATGTAGAAAATTCCAAGGAATCTACAAAAAAAAAAAAAAACAAAACTCCTAGAACTAGTGAGTCCATCAATGTCACAGGATACAAGATCAACAAACAAAAATCCACCATACCTCTATACACTAGCAATGAACAGTTGGAAACCAAAATTTTTAAAACATACCATTTCCAATAGCTTAAAATTCTGAAATACTTAGGTATAAATCTAACAACACATGTACAGAATGGGTATGATGAAAATTATAAAACACTGATTAAAAAAATAAAAGGCAACCTAAATAAATAGAGAGACAAATTGTGTTTATGGATTGGAAAGCTCAGCATACTGACAGTGTCAATTCTTCCAAGCTTGTTTTACAGATTTAATGCAATTCCAATAAAAATCCCGGCAGGATTTTTTTATATATATAGACAAGCTGATTCCAGAATTTATATGAAAAGGAAAAGAAACTAGAGTAGTCAAAACAATTTTGAAAGAATAAAGTTGGAGGACTCACACTACCCAATTATACAACTTACTATATAGCTACAGTAATCAAGACAGCATGGTATTGGCAGAGGGATAGACACATGGATCAATGGACCTGAAGAGTCCAGAGAATGACCCTCACAAATACATCCAATTGATTTTTTACAGGAGAAAGATAGTCTTTTCAACACATGGTGTTGAAAAATTTGGACATGTATACGCCAAAAGAGAGAGAGAGAGAGAGCCCACACCAAAATATCTAAAAATCTCACTCTCCCTAACCTCGTACTTTATTAAAAAATGTTAAATGTATCATCAACCATGTAAAACATAATACTAAAAAACATCTAGAAGAAAACAGGAAAAAATTTTTGTAACCTGAAGGTAGGCATTTTCTTAGACATGACACCAATAGATTGATCCAT
The DNA here is from genome assembly GCF_002201575.2 of Neomonachus schauinslandi. Lineage (NCBI taxonomy): Eukaryota > Metazoa > Chordata > Mammalia > Carnivora > Phocidae > Neomonachus > Neomonachus schauinslandi. The sequence goes on along the minus strand of NC_058419.1, from coordinate 5,071,812 downwards.
AAAGGAAAAATTGACAGATTGGACTTTATCAAAAATGAAAACTTTTGCTATGCAAAAGACACTATAAGAAAATTAAAAGACCATCTAAAGACTGGGAAAAATATTTTTAAAAATCACATACCCGATAAAGGACTTATACTGAGAACATATGAAGAAACTCAACAATAACTCAACAATAAGAAAACAAGCAATCTAATTAGAGAACGAACAAAAGATCTCAATAGACATTTCACCAAAGGGGAAATATGGATGACAAATATGCACATGGGAAGATGTTCAGCATCACTAGCCATGAGGCAAATGCAAATTAAAACCACAATGAGATATCACTACACACTTACCAGGACTGTCTACAATAAAAAATACTGACAAAGTATTGGTGAGCATGCTGAGCATGTTGGATGGAATTCACAATGGTACAGCCCCTCTGGAAAACAGTTTGGCAGTTTTTTAATATAAAGTTAAACATGCACTAGCCATATGACCCACCAAGAGCATTCTTGGGCATTTTTCCCAGAGAAATTAGAACTTATGTCCATATAAGAACATGTGTATCTATGCTTAAAATAGCTTTATTTATAATCACAAACTGGAAGCAATCCAAATGTCCCTCAGTAAGTAAACAGAAAAACAAATTGTGGTACATCCATTTTGGGGAATACTACTCAGCAATGAAAAGGAATCAACTGTTGATACAGATACCAACTTGGATGAATCTTAACAGTATCATTGGTTTATATGACACTCTCCAAAAGGCAAAACATTAGTGGTGGAGAACAGTATATAAGGGTATTAAGTTCTAGACACTCAAATCTGTTACATTGATCTATGTGCCTATTCTTGCTGCAGGACTGTGAGTCTTTCAAGGGCAATGGCCATATCACCTTTACCTTTGAACCTCCAACCCTTTGCTCATAGTAGGCACCCCTTACAGGTTCCTGGATGGAAGAAGGCTGACTTCCAAATTCACATATGGAGACACAAGCGGGCTGCTTGAGAAATAGAACCCAGATCATGGCCCTTCACACCCACACATGCCCAGCTATCAACACCCAGAAATAGCAACTGTTTCAGCACATCTTCACAAAGAAGTTTAAGCATTCTCTCAGCTCCCCATATTATAATTGCTGTGCACAACAGCCAAACTCAAGGATAATCCCATCACAGAAGTGGCCTTGCTGTAAGTAATTCTGAATCTTGATAAGCTAATCTCTTGCTGTGATGGTCGAGGAGACTTTCATTTGTTCATCTGCCTCCTTGACTGGAAAATTTGTGGGACATTGGCAAGGCACCCTCAACCATATTGCAAACATTTTAAAAAGACCTGCCAACGGCAAATTTCAGATGGGTCTTCTATCATCTCAGATTCTGATGATTTGGGGCCAAATCCTTAGCATAATATTGTAGAAGTCACAGAGTGTCAATTTTGTGAATTTTGGCAAGTCATGTGTTGTTTTTTCTTGGCTTAGAAAGTTGGTATGCTTTATGTTTTTGTAGATTGGAGGCCAGAATTCTGCAGTTGTCCATTTGCTCATGTTTATAAGATTGGTAGCTGATGGTCCTACACATATATCACATCAGCATTTGTGAAGATTGTGGCAATCAGATTATGGCCATATGATGCCATATCAGACAATCAAACTTCATTTGACCATCCAAACCAATTATATGCCTAATAAATTAAAATAGGCTTTTTTTCCTAGTCTTGTCTGTCGTAAACACATTCAAACATTCTTAAGGCAAATCACACAAAATAAATGAATTCAGCAAAACAAATCCTTTTGCAAATTAACATTACAAATTCATTATTTACCCATTCAAATACCTAATCCTGCAAACCACGGTCTCCATGGAAGCACCCATCAAGGCTCCAGTCTGTGGTCAGAGGCTCATGTGTGTTTGAAGCTTAGTGGTGTCTGCCTGCCCATGCATCCAGGCTGCTGGGTAACTGTTCTGGGACGGGGTCATGCATGCCACATGCTAAGAGTGGTGAATTGAAACAAATGGAGACTATAGAAGCTCCCAGGTTATTTGTCAATTTGGTCTAGGTCACCTGCTCTTGCTTGGCCAATATCTTTAGCTCATTGGTTCTAAATCCTGGCTGCACATCAGAATCACCTGGGGAGATTTTAAAACACCCCATGGCCAGAATCCACACCAGAACAGGATTAACTCTGAATCTCTGGGGGTGAGACCCAGCATTCGTTTAGTAAAATTCTTCAGGTATTCCCATGGCAGCAGTCTGGAATGCTTGAGGAGTGTTCCTCTGGATTGACCACATTACAGATGCTCCCACGTGATCACCGTGACCCCTGCTCCAACTCCAATGTCATTTGTAATTTCAGATTCCAGAAGGACTTGGTGAAAATGGATTTATAATCTGGGAGGAGCTTAGCCTTCCAAAGGAATCTCTATTGGTAGAACTGTTGCTGGGAGGAAAAAAGAAATTTGCAGTCCAATGTCAGCCCCAAGGCTCTCCTTGAGGTCAGTCCGCCAAGCCCTGAGTCCCTCTTTGGCACAGCTCTTTCACTCCAGGTGTTTGGGCAGCTCTCAGTGATGACACAGGCTCACTACGCCGGGCGGTAATGGTGGCAAGAGCATGGAAGTTTTCCTCCAAGCTGTGGAGTCAAAATGGTATCTTTGCGGAACCTCATAGAACAAGTCTAGGCTGAGAAGAGCTGATATTTTGTCTCATACTCTTTAAATGACCTCGTCTTACTAACACAAAAATACCTTAGGAGCATGTGAAACATAAGCTATAATAATAGCTAACATTTTGCCAAGTATCAAATGCTTTATTGCCAAGTATCAAATGCTTTATGTATATTGACTTATGTAATCTTTACGATACCCTACTCAGTAGGTACTATTGCTATCTCCATTTTACAGATGAGGTAAGTACAAAGGAGTTAAGTAACTTGCTGATGGTCATTAAGCTAGCAAGTGGCAGAGCCAAAATTCAAATGCAGGCAATTTGTGTCCACATCATGCAGGCTAAGTCACTTTGCTCCCTTCACTCATAAATCCTTCCCCTCACCTCCCCTGGGTTTGACCCCTGTTTGGTTTTGTACCTTGGCTCCTGTTTCCCTTCTTGCCCTAAAGCTTATTGCCCTGTTTTGGACTTGTTTTCTGCTTTGGCCTTAGCCTTCTCCTTTTAGAACTGCCCTTCAGGTCCTTACCTTTAGCTCCATCCATCAGGACCACTCCTCACACCCATTCCCAGTGCCACCCTGTGCCACCCTTCACCTTGGCCCTGTGGACCTGGCCCCTTGGGATTGCTCTCTGTTCAGCCTCCCCACTGGGAATGGTATAATTACTGAAAAACAATTAAGTCTCACTGAGCCTTCTCTTTGCTGGACTAAATATCCTCAAATACTTCAGTATTCTTTGTTGTCTCATGACCTCATGCACCCTCTCCATCCTGGACACTCTGCTTCAGACATGCTCCAGTATGTCCCTAACCCTCCCAGAGTGTCCTGCCCAGGACTGACCCCACCACTGGGTGAATCTGATCAAGGTTCTCTGCCTCTCCCCCAACACTGTGCTCTCATAATGCCCTATGGGATCACCACCCTTGCCACATTGTACATGCTTGGCCCTTAGGAGCCACCCAAGAAATATTTGATGAATGACTGATATTTTAATTTTCTGTTTCTGTGTCTGTTTCCCCTACTAAACCATAAGTACCTTGATCCACCTTGCCTTATTTATACTTACATGCATTATTCCATGCATATTGTGGTCTGTCAAAAAATGTTGAACTAAAAAGTATTTCTAGGAGTTTTATTAATAGTAACTACCAACACCATGAAATTACTATTTTTCCCACCCCCCTTTTTTTGCAACTTTTTATTGAGATAAACTTCACATGACTAAGTGAAAAAAGCCAATCTGAAAAGGCTACATACTATATGGTTCCAAATATACAACATTCTGGAAAAGGTAAAACTATAGAGACAGTGAAAGGACTGGTGATTGTCAGGGATTAGAAGGAAGGGGGAAATGAATAAGCAGAGCACAGAGGATTCTTAGGGAGGTATAACTACTCTGTATAGACTAGAGTGGTGCATACATGTCATCATACATTTGTCAAAACCCATAGAATATACAACAAGAAAGAACCCTAATATAAACCATAGACTTTGGATGATTAGGATGTGTCAGTGTAGGTTCATCAATGGTAACAAATGTACCGTTCTGGTTGGGGATGCTGATAGTGGAGGAGGTTGTGGATGTTTGCGGGGGAGGGGGTCAGAGACTATATGGGAAATCTCTGTACCTTCTGCTTAATCTTGCTATGAATCTAAAATCAAAATCAAAAAACTAAAGTATATAAAAATGCACATAAAATTCACCATTTAAAAATGCACAATTTGGTGTCTTTTAGTATGTACAATTGTTGTACAAGCATCACCACTATAAAATTCTAGAACATTTTCATTACCCCTTCTCAAAAAGATACCTTACCTGTTAGCAGTCACTTCCTATTTCCCTCCCCCCACCTCCAGCCCCTGGCAACCACTAATCTACCTTCTGTCTCTATGGATTTGCTAATTGTGGATATTTAATGTAAATGGAATCATACAATATGTGGACTTTTGTGACTGGCTTCTTTTACTTATTACAATGTTTTCAAGGTTCACCCATGGTGACGCATGGATCAGTACTTCATTCTTTTTGTGGCTGAATAATAATCCATTGCATGTGGGGCACCTGAGTGGCTCAGTCGGTTAAGCAGCTGACTCTTGATTTCAGCTCAGGTCATGATCTCAGGGTCCTGGGATCAAGCCCTGCATAGGGCTCTTTGCTCAGCAGAGAATCTGCTTGAGGATTCTCGTTCTCCTCCCTCTGCCCCTACCCCCACTCATGCACACACACTCTCTCTCTAAAAGATAATCTTTAACAAAATAATAATAATCCCCACTGCATGAACATTTGAGTAGTTTCTACTTTTAGTCTTTTATCAATAATGCTACTATGAATATTTGCATACGAGTTTTGTGTGGACATGTTTTCATTTTTCTTGGATATATACTTAAAAGTGGAATTGCTGGGTCACAAGGTAACTCTATGTTTAACTTTTTGAGGAACTGCAATTGATTTCCACAGCAGGTGCACCATTTTACATTCCCATTGGTAGCGTATGAGGGTTCCAATTGCTTCACATCCTTGCCAATACTTGCATTTTCCTTTTTTAAAAAATTATAGCCTTCCTAGTGAGTGTGAAGTGGTGTCTAATTATGGTTTTCATTTGCATTTCCCTAATGACTAATGATGTTGAGCATCTTTTCCTGTGTTTCGTGGTCATTTGTATATTTCTTTTGAAGAAATGTCTATTAATATTCACATGCCCATTTATTAATTTGGTTGTCTTTTTATTGTTGAATTCTATTCTGGATACAAATCCCTTATTAATATATGGTTGGAAAACATTTTCTTCCATTCTGTAGGTTGTCTTTTCACTTTATTCATAGTTTACTTGGATACAGAAAAGTTTTGTTTTTGATGAAGCCTAATTTATGTTTGTACCTGGTTGCTTGTGCTTTTGGTGTCATATCTAAGATATCATTGCCTAGTGCAAGGTCACAAACACTTAAGCCTATATTTTCTTCTAAAAGTTTTATAGATTTAGGTCTTACATTTAGATGTTTGATCAATTTTGAATTAATATTTGTATATGTTGTGAAGTATGGGTACACATGCATTTTTCCCCCTGCAGATATCCAGTTGTCCCACTTCTTGAAAAGGTTATTTTTTCACCATTGAATTTTCTTGCCACCTTTTCAAATATCAATTGACTATGTATGTAAGCTTTAATTTCTGGACTCTCAATTCTACTCCATTGATCTATATCTATCCTTATGCTAGTACCACACTGTCTTGATCACCGATGCTTTGTAGTTAAGTTTTGAAATCAGGAAATTTCAGGAAAAGTCCTCCAACTTTGTTCTTCTTTTACAAGATAGTTTTGGCTGCTGAGGTTCCTGTACATTTCCATATGAATTTTAGAATCTGTCCATTTCTGCAAAAGATGCAAGTTTAATGGGGATCATATTGAATCTATACATCAATATGGGGAGTATTGCCATCTTAACCATATTAAGTCTTCCTGTCCTTGAACATGGCTGTCTTTCCATTTCTTTAACACTTCTTAAATTTCTTTCAACAATGTTTTGTAGTTTTCAGTGAACAAGTCTTGTATTTCTTTGGTATAATTTATTCTTAAGCATTTTATTCTTTGTGATGCTATTGTAAGTGGAATTGTTTTAATTTAATATTCAGATTGTTCAGTGCCAGTATATAGAAAGACAACAGATTTTTGTAAACAGATCCTATATCCTACAACTTTTCTAAACTCATTTATTAGATTGAATATTTTTGTGTGAATTCCTTAGGATTTTCTATATGCGACAATGTCATTGGCAAATAGATATATTTCCCTTATTTCTTTTCTAATCTGGAAGGTTTTTTAATTTCTTTATCCTACACACTTGCCCTGGCTGTATTCGATTTTTTGTTTCTTCTTGAATCGGTTTTGGTAGTTTGTATCTTTCTAGAATTTGTTCATTTAACTAGGGTACTTAATTTGCACACGTACATTGGCAACACCTTCTTGGTGGGGTTGATCCTTTATCATTATAAAATGTCCTTCTTGGGGTGCCTGGGTGGCTCAGTTGGTTAAGCATCTGCCTTCAGCTCAGGTCTTGATCCCAGGGTCCTGGGATCGAGTCCCGCGTTGGGCTCCCCACTCAGCGGGGAATCTGATTCTCCCTCTCTCTCTGTCCCTATCCCCTGCTTGTGCTTTCTCTCTCTCCCTCTCAAATAAATAAATATTTAAAAACTAAAAAAATTAAATGTCCTTCTTTGTCTCTGGTAACTTTTTTTTCTAAAAGTCTATTTTATCTGATATTAGTATAGCCACCTGGCTCTTTTTTGTTTACAATTTGCATAGTTTATCTTTTTCCATCCTTTTATTTTCAACCTATTTGTGTTTTCAAATCTAGTCTCTTGTAGAAAGCATATACAGTGGTCCCCCTTATCTGAGGGGAATATATTCCAAGACCCCCAGTGGATGCCTGAAACAGCAGATAGTACTGAACCCTATATATATATTATTTTTTCCTATACATACATACCTATGATGAAGTTTTTTTTTTAAAGATTTTATTTATTTATTTGAGAGAGAGAATGAGAGAGAGAGCATGAGAGGAAAGAGGGTCAGAGGGAGAAGCAGACTCCCCGCCGAGCAGGGAGCCCGATGCGGAACTCGATCCCGGGACTCCAGGATCATGACCTGAGCCGAAGGCAGTCGCTTAACCAACTGAGCCACCCAGGCGCCCCCCTATGATGAAGTTTAATTTATAAATTAGGCATACTAAGAGATTGACGACAATAGCTAATAATAAAATATAATAATTATAACAATATACTGTAATAAAAGTTATATGAATATGGTCTCTCTCTTCTCTCTCTCAAAATATCTTATTGTACTGTACTCACCCTTTTCCTTCTTGTGATGTGAGATGATAAAATACCTACAAGATGAGATGAAATGAGGTAAATTATGTAGGCACTGTGATGTAGCATCAGGCTATTATTGACCTTTTGACATTATGTCAAAAAGAGGATCATTTGCTTCTGGGACTGCAGTTGACCACTGCAGGTAACTGAAACTATGGAAAGTGAAACCATGGGTAAAGGAAAACTACCCTAGTTGGATTACTTTTTAAAAAAATTATTATGCCAATGTCTGCCTGTTAATTGGAGAGTTTAATATATTTACACTTAATATAACTGCAAATAAAAAAACATAATTTGCCAATTTGCTACTTAGATTCTGCATGTCTTATATCTTTTTTGCTCCTAATTTCCTCCATTACTGTCTTCCTTTGTGGTAGATAGTCTTTAGTGTACCATTTTGATTCATTTTAATCTAGTTAAAAATAGACCTTAATTTAGGAAGATCTTGTTCAGATTAATATCAACTTAGCTTCAAGACCATGCAAAAGCTTTGTACCTATATAGCTCCAAACATCCACATTATGCCGTTATTGTCACAAATTACTTTATATGCTGTGTGCCCACCAACATAAATTTATCATTATTGCTTTTTGCAGTTGTCTTTTAAATCAAATGGGGAGAAAAGAGGGACTTACAAATAAAATATACATTTAGACTGTCTTTTATATTTACCTATGTAGTTACCTTTAATGGTGCTCTTTTTCCCCATGTGGCTATAAGTTACCACTGTCCAGTGTCCTTCCATTTAAACCTGAAGGACTTAAGAATTTCTTGTTGGGCAGATCATCTAGCAATGGACTCAGGATTTGTTTATCTTGTAATGTTTTAATTTCTCCTTTATTTTTGAAGGATAGTTTTCCTAGATATAGAATTCTTGGTTGTAAGGCTTTCTTTTCTTTCTGTACCTTTAATATGTCATCCCACTATCTTCCGGCCTACTTGGTTTCTGATGAGAAATCACCTGTTAATTTTATTAAGAATCTCTTCTGTGTGCTGAGTCATCTCTCTCTTGCTGCTTTCAAGAATTTATCTTTGTCTTTGTCTTTCAACAGTTTGATTATGAAGTATCCAGGTGTGGATCTACTGAAGTTGATCCTACTTGGAGTTTATTGCATTTCTTGGGTGTACAGATTAATGTTTCTCCTAAAATTGTGCAGATTTTCAGCTATCATTTCTTCCAATATTCTTTTTTCTCCTTTGTCTCTATCATCTCCTTCTGGGACTCCCACTATGCATATGTTGGTAGGTAGACTTGATGGTGTCCCACAGGTCTCTCAGGCCCTGCTCATTTCCCTTTCTTCATTTTTCTTTATTGTCCTAAAACTGAATAATCTCAATTTTTTGAACTTTATACAGCCCTTACAGACATCTTATTCCACAGCCTTTCTTCTAAACCTTTGTGGTTAGTCTATTGTTTGTCCCAATTTTTATCCATTACCTCAAGCAACAAAGACTAAAATATTTTCCTGTAAATGTTTTTGCCATATGCCTCCAGGGTAGCAACTTTAGGACTGGGTGACTTTTGAGTCAGGTGAAATAAAGAGAAGACTTTTGAGTAGGTCTTCCAGGGAGCCATCAGACAGATGAAATGATAATTCTTTGCAAACAAAATCTGTTCTGCTCTCTCCAGAATCAGGGATGTGGGCTGTTATTTTCAAGACTACCTCTGAGCTGGGTAGTGGGGAATAGGACTAGGGTAAATGAAAATGCCATAAAGTTTGCTATTCTTACTGAGATTCAGTTGTGCATTTTTAAAAATAAGTGCCCCCCTGGGTTACTGCAAACCTTTATTTAACTCCCAGAGTTCCAAAAAACTTGATTCTGACAGTTACTGCCATTTTTAAATTGCTTTTCTGGAGGGGCAGAATTTTAAAGTTCCTTATTCTGACATTTTGTTGATGTCACCTTTCATACCATTTAGAACATTTTCTGTGTTTCAAGCACAGAAATATCTGTCTCTATAAAGATCTCATTTTATCCTGCTAAAAACCTTTTAATGTGGTTATTCTTCTTCTTTAATACATGGGGAAAGTATGATGAAAGTGTTCTAGAACTGAATTATACTGACGGTTGTGCAACACAACAAACTTACTATAAACCAGTGAATTGTACACTTAAAAATTGCTTGGAGAAGTTAAATAACTTGCTCAAGATCATACTTGGAAATTGCAGAACCACAATCTGAATCCAGTCCTATCTAACTGAAAAGAATATTTTCTTCCCACCATGTCAGGTGACCTCCATCCATGGTAAGATCAAGATGAAAGCCTGCTAAATCAGAATCAAGATTTAGGAGGGAAGTTACTAGTTGAGGCTATAAGTGAGTACCATAGATGGGCCCACATTCTCACAGAAAACAAACATTCCCACAGGTTTGGTTCAAGTTGTTATCAGATGGAATGTCAGATGGGGAATGTGTGCATAATCAGCAGCTGATGCCTGCTGTAAGCTGCTTCATGTTCTTGCTATATGGCCATCCCCCTGGCTTGCCAAAGACAGTGATATTTTTTGTAAAACTGACATCTGTCTCTGTGGAATTGTCTTTGAGGCCAGACCTAGCATCTCTGACTGCCTAGAGGAAGATCCCTGAGGGCCTAGAAGACTTGATGAAGACAGTACTTCCTCCTAAAGCTCTTCCCAATCCTCAGGTCAGGACAAATCCCTTATTTAGAGGCTATTGAGAGCCTATGGACCTTTTACTTGGAGCACTTGTCATTGTTGCAATTTTACATTTATTGGTGTGACTACTTGATTATCTATTTTCTCCACCAGAATGAAGGCTCCTTAAGGGTAGAGACCAGGACTCTCTTTACCTCCGTGCCAGAGCCTGACACATAGAAGGGATTCAACAAACATTTGTGAAGCAATGAATGCAGGGATGAATAAACAGGCAACTCAGTTTCCTTCTTTGATACAGGCTGGTTAAGCTCCTTTTAAGAGACTAAAAGATTAAAAATACTGAGCATTGGTAAAAACAAACAAGACAAATTATAGTAAAAAGAAACACAGTAAAAAACAATCAAACCATTTTGTCAGGAGTGGTTCCATGTTTTGTTCTGCCTGTGCCTTATACAATTTGAGGGGAACCCTTTAAGAAAAAGAGTATTGCCTGAATGAAGAATTGCTAGGATTCTCTCCCACTCAAAGACATAGGCACAAGCCAGCAAGCACTTTTATTTGGGCAAAAGCAGCTGAAATCGTCTGCCAAGAAGCCCATGCAGAGTCCTCAAATGAACCCCACCTGGCTGTGGGTGTAGAGAGGGAGCATGTGATCTCCAGCAGCTGCAGAAAGGGTTAGTGTGCTGCTATTCCCTTAATAGGTTCCCAGGCAGCTGGCAGTGCCACCTTCCCATTAACTTCCCTGGGTTCCAGGTACCCTAGGTGGCCTATTGTGATTGGCCTAAATTGTAAAGTCCTCAGAAAAGTCTTCTGGTTTCCAGCTCCCTAGAGGCACAGAGATGAGGAAAACAGGCATTCCCTTTGGAGAAAAAGAGGTATGGGTTGAAGAGGCATATTGTAAAGACTAGGGGACTCCCCGAGAACAGAGAGTATACCAGAGACATCACCTCTAGCCATGCTGACACACAGTAGGTATTCAGGAAATGCCTGTGGCATCAAGATGGTCAGGATCTGACAAAGGGAGCTGCCATCCAGCTCATTTCCAATCCTAGCCCTCCATCTTAGCAGGAGGCTACAGAATTTCCGGGGGGTGGGGGGGTCTGCTTAGCAATCACCAAAGCTTCCTTCCCTCTCAGGCCAAAACTGCATCTCTCTGGTTTAACTGAGCCACAGAATACATAGGTTTCCTGATATTACTTGAAAATAGTACCCTTTGCAGCAATTGTGCCATCAATCCAAAGGACAGGCCTCCCTCTGTGAACAGCAAGGCCAGAGACAAATAAATGGCCAGTGAACATCATGAATCCCCTTGTGACAGGGCAACCCAGAGGAAAGGATAAAGTTCAGCACATTTGTATAAAAATAAAAATGGATGGTATATGTTCTGCAGCAATCTGAATTTCAGCTGGTCTGGCACCTAAAAATGTCTTGCTGATCTTCTTCAATGTCAACTACCTCAGAGTACAGACTGCTTATCAGGACTTTTTAGTGAAAATATAAGTCTAAGTGGATTAACTTCCAAAAGGATCCCCACACCTTTGGCTAACAGCAAGGCAACTATTTCTGCAATGCAGGGTTTGCCTACAAACCAACATTACCACCTACAGAAAAGGAAAAGAAGCACCTGGGCACTGGACAGGGGCAAGAATGGAGCATCCAATTATCATACCTTGAAATTGCTCCTCCTTTGTCATTTCTCCATTTATGTTACAAACATTTAATGTACCTACAGTGGCAGACAACTCTGTGATCACCTTGTGGGCAGAGATCATGTCTTGTTTTTGCTATAAAAGACCATGAATACAGCATGGAACAAAATGTGGCCTTGGACTTCAAGGAGATCACAAAATAGCAGGAAGAGAGATCCATAACCCAATTAAAATTCATTATGACCAGTGTGGTGATAGAGGTAGGCATAGCACTTGGTCTTAAGAGATGGTGGGAGGCTTCCTGAGTGAAGTGGCACAGAAGGTGAGATCAGAGAAAGGGGTAGTGCTGTGCCAGTTGAAAGGCAAAGGGAAGTACATGATCAAGGGCTTGGAGATAAATAGGAGCAAGACATGTTATGGGAACCTAAGGAAATTTACACTGGTTGGGGAGCCAAGTTTAGTCTGACTGATCGGGAGGAAGTAAGAGATGAGGCTGGAGAAAGAAGCTAGAGCCTGATCACAAACCATGTTAAGAAGTGTGAATTATCATTGCTGCAATGGGAAGCTATTGAAAGGTTTTGATCAAGGAAGTAGCTGGTTAACTTTGTACCCTGGGAAGATCCTTTTGGCTGCAGAGTAGAGGATGGATTGAAGGAAGAGAGACTGTGTTCACATGGGAAGACCGTTGAAAGAGTCCAAGTAGGAGATGATGGTGGCCTGAACTTGAGTGGAGACAGTGGTGAATGGAGAAAAAGTAGACAGATTCCAGAGGTACTTCAGGAGCTATATTCAGCAAGACATGTGGTGTGAAGGAAAAGAAACAGGACTGGGTATTTCCATTCCCCAGGGCTGAAGTACGAGACTGGTGGCAGTGTCTAGAAAAGAAAGCAAGTTTGGATATGGATCAAGAGATTGTTGCTATCAAGAGGTGCACGTAGGCAAAAGCTAGCAGCAGGACTCCAAGGAATCGGCCACTGCTGGAGCCAGGGAAGCTGTGGTCTGAGTAATCACCGTGAAGCAGGATCTGGCTGGCTGGCGCTCGAGGGTGTCAAGAACTGTGTTCTCAAGGAAGAGCTGGCTTCTGCAGACTAAAGAACAGGACCCCAAATTATACCATGCTTCTTCCATGTTTTCTGTTCCAATCAAGATAATCTCAGGGAGAGGAGTTGATGTGCTTCAGTAGATTCAGTTGCAGGAGACAAAGGCAAGGCAATATTTCATCATTGTGTGGGTACACAAATACCTGTTATTTCCCTGTAACTAATGGCAAAATTCAGTTAAAGAAAACCATGAATTGGAAGGTCTCTCCATAGTTCTTAAACTACTGTGGTTCTTCACTAGTTTACACCATCCAATTTCGTGGCATATTCTGCTCTCAATATTTTGAACAGTTTTATAATTATGTTTTCTGCCTCTTTACAGTTTTTACTGAGATCCTCTACTGAAGAAGAAATAAGGCTGGTAGAGAATAGGGGCCATGTGCAAAAATGGAAATCTGTATGTCAGCATGTCCTAAAAGTCAGTGGTCAGGAGGGAAGACAGGCAAAAGAAAGCAAGGCATGCCAAGGCAAAAGATGTGGGTTCCTGAGAGCCCCTGATTCACAGAGCTGAGATGGCTTTTGGTCCCAGGGTTTAATGCCAGACCTGCAGAGATCTCCTGAGACTATGAGGCCTCTGGGTGCCAGAAAGGGCCATGTGCTACACATGGTGGATGCCCTCCTGAACCAATCTTCTCATCCAAATGCCTCCTTGCAAATCCCAACTCAAATGAAAAAAGTAAAAGCTGTCAACTCTGATATATTAGGAAGATAATTCAAACAGCTGCTATTTGTATTTTATTTTTAGACATCATTTTTTTTCTTTCAGACAGATCACAATTTCTAAAATATTATTCCTTCTTCTAGGTCAAACAACATCTGTTGTATAAAAAAGAAAATAAACTATTTCACAATGGGAAGTTTACAACTTCCATTTTTATTGTGCCACAGCAATATCATGCAATTATTTTATTTTCCCTCTGAAGAAGTCATTACAGTCGATGGTGTCAATATCCCATGGATTAAGGGGTCCCCAAGTAGACTGTGACACATTGTTGAGGCTTTTAGTGTCAATATATCCTTGGGTAGGCTCTGATATGATAAACCATAATCGCTCCAAATGAGAAGTTCCTGTTTATCATTAAGATGGAACCCTTCAGAAAGTTCCCTCTCACCACATTTGTGCTTCTCCCTGTCTTAGAATCTCTGGTAAATAACAAATGTGGATGAAGTCATCCCTGCAGCTTGGCCCTAATGATGAGGAGGGATGCTATTAAAAGGAGCAAAGGAGCAAATTTTCGACTAATGAGCAGGTTACTATAGCTAAAAATTACCTAAGAATCAACCTCTCTGGCCTCCTTTCAGTTTGACGTACATACTGTTTGCTCCTTCTGCCTGGAAAGCTCTTCCCCTTGCCTGCTCCTTACCTAGCTAACGCCTACACATCCTTCAGATCTTAGCACAGCTGTCATTGCCATCCTTAATCCCTTCCCCCACAGAATAGGTCAAAGCCCCTTATTATACATTCTTACCACACCATGTACCTTTCTGTTTTAGCACTTGCCACAGTTGCAATTTTATTTATATTTGTGCAATCATGGAACTGGAAGTTCTGAGTGTAGGGACCACGTCTGATTTGTTCATCAGTATATCCCTAGCACCTAGTATGGTACTTGGAATATAATGGGCATTTGATAATCATTTGATGAATCATCAAGCTCCCTGTTCCTGTATTGGTCAGGACAAGTAGCACTAGCTGCTGTAACATACAGCCCCCAAAATCTCAGTGGCTTAACACAATTAAAGATTCATTTCTCACCCACATTGAGATCTAATGTGGACTGGGTAGTCCTCACTGGAGGCTCCTTTCCATGTGATGATCCAGGCATCCAGGTTTCTTCCATCTAGTGATTCTGCAGTCTTCAACATATAACCTCCATAGTCTCCAAAGAAGTAGGAGAGAGAACATCGATACTCATGCAGGGGATTTTATGGCCAGACTTATAATAGACACACTGTCACTTCTGCTCACATCCTATTGACCAGAATCTAGTCCCATGCCCCAACATAACCACAAGCATAGCTGGGAAATGTAGTCTTCCCAAGGAGAGAAAACAGGATTGGCAAGTATCCAGTCCATCTTTGCCATACTCTCTGCTATAACTTACCATCTTCTACAACTATGGGTACTGTATTAGAGTTCCTCAGAGAAACAAAATAGGATGGCTGGACAGACGGATGGACAGATAGATAGATAGAAGAGATTTATTATAGGAGTTGGCTCACATGGTCATGGAGGCCAAGAAGTCCCACAGTCTGCATTTGCAAGCTGGAGAATAAGGAAAGCTGGTGATGTAATTCAGTCTAAGTCCAAAGGCCTGAGAATGGGGAAGCCAATGCAGTAAGTCCTGGCCTAAGTCCAAAAGCCTGAGAACCAGGAGCACCAATGTTCGAAGGCAAGAGAACATGGATGTCTCGGTTCAAGCAGAGAGAGTGAATTTATTCTTCCTCTGCCTTTTCGTTCTATGGAGGCCCTCAAGGGACTGGATGATCTTTGCTCAGTCTACTGATTCATATGCTAATTTCTTCCAGAGACACCCTCCTAGACACACTCAGAAATGTTTTACTAGCTATCAGAATTCCTTGGCCCTGTCAAGTCGACACATAAAATTAACCATCACAGGTACCAACAAGAAATCTAATCAAACAAATAAATCCCCAACCATTCTGCCTCCTCCCTCCCCCACGCTCATACCCTACCTTTGCCATTCCTGATCTCAAATAGGAGTTAGGGGTTTTAAGTTACTGGTGTCTTGGATAAGAAGCAAGTAGATGCCTAGAGAAGTGCAGAACATAACCCAGGTCAGATTCCCTGATCAAAACCTTTTATTAGCTCCCCATTGCCTATCACACTGGCTTACAAGGTTTCCCATGATTTAAATCTTAATACGTCTCCAGAAGTAAGCAACTATGTTTAAGGTAATTCGCTTCATCTTAAACATTCATGTGAAATTTTGGCATTTGACATCCAAGATATACCCATGGGTGTTTAAATTTAGACAGTTTCCCTTGGAATTTCTAAATACGGTTATTATTCCAGGAAGATTCCCTGCCTTTATCCAATGGTTTTAGATGCTGCTTGGCATGAGTGCAAAGGTTTGAGCTCCAAGGCCCTGGAGGCCCTGAGTAACCGTGTGGTAAACCAACTCTACTGCAAAGAGCCTGGCAGAGATGCTCCTTACTTCCCAGGGCCCTGTATTAGCTTGCTTGGGCTGGCCATAACAAAGTACCACAGGTTGTTGGGGGGCTTATGCAAGAGAAATTAAGTTTCTCACAGCTCTGGAGGCTAGCAGTTAAAGATCAGCATGTCAGCAGGGTTTCTCTTGAGGCCTCTCCCCTGGACTTGCAGATTGGATTAAGGCCCACCTATGTGACCGTTGTCTATCTTAATCACCTCCTTAAAGGCCCTATCTCCAAATACAGTCACATCCTGAGGTACTGGGGGTTAAGACTTCAGCACATGAAGTTGGGGGGAGGGACACATAATTCAGCCCATAACAGACCCCAAAGGTAATCTGAAGAGCAGGGACAGCCACAGTACTGCCAAAAGAAGAAAAATTCCCCCACTGAATTGATTGCAAGAAACAAATTGCCCCTCCCTCCACACACACACCTATCCATCCAGGTCTTGGCAGGTTTAGATTCAGAGCATTTTGATTTAGGAAACCTTTTTGTCAGCCTACCGGCTATGGAGGAGTTCTGTGCTGTGTGGCATTGTTTTGTAGTTGGTTTTGCCATGGCTGCTGCACATCTCAAGCAATAAAAGGGATTTGAACTGCAATAGTTTGCCTTCTCTCTGTCTTTCACAGTGCCCTGACTTGGTTGTCAAGCTTTTGAGGAAAATCACAATTAAACACACACTTTCTGTGCTGATTCCTGCCACCCCTCTATTTGTTTTCTGATAAATATGCCCTTTCCCTAGAATTTTATTCAAATGCCAGGCTGTGATCGATTCTGGTGCCTGTCTTGTCCCTGTGTTCTGTGACAATCCTGCCTGTGTACGAGGCCCTGCCCGTTCAGAGAGATGTGCTCAGAACTGTCTCTCCACTCCTCCCCCAGCCAGCAGTCAGCAGCTGCTGAGCAGAAGTGTGTTTGGGGAATGCCAATGTGACAATCACACAGGTATCTGGGAGGACCCGAAGCTTGGTGTCGGCTGTGTGACGGCTTCAGGGAAATTAAGTGCAAGCTGTTTGGAGAATATTTCTCCACAGGACATTATGAAATCTCAGAGGTAGGAGTGCGTGGAGAGTGCCTGCTTCCCTCTCCTCCCCTCCCCCAGTTTCCAGGAAGACGAAAGAAAAAGCTGCAGCTTAGTATTTGATATTTAGAATTAATTAGAGCCCCAAATCCCATACCAGCCAGCAGGTTTCTTAATGAGGCCAATGTATTCATCTTCTTCAGCCTACTTCTCCAATCCATATCCAACCCCCACAGGGACCATTATAATGCCTCACGATGCCCCGTGGCTTTCAAAGTGCTACTGCACGCTGCTGCTTCATCTGACCCCCACACTCACCCTGGTAGGTGGTCAAGACAGGAGCCATTCTCCCCACTTCCTCGATGAGTTTTCAGGGAGGTTGAGTCACTTTCCCAAGGTCATGCAACAAATAAGTAGTGGAAACTGGATTTGAACTCAGCTGGTCTAGCACCAGGGCCCATGCAGTTAATCACTGCTATTTTACGGCCTCTCTGGGAAGAGGCATGACTGTGTCAACATCAAGGAACCAAACCCAAGACTCCCGGGTGACAGAGTTATCCAGCTAGGGTTGC
This sequence comes from Neomonachus schauinslandi, assembly GCF_002201575.2. Taxonomy (NCBI): domain Eukaryota; kingdom Metazoa; phylum Chordata; class Mammalia; order Carnivora; family Phocidae; genus Neomonachus; species Neomonachus schauinslandi. The sequence goes on along the minus strand of NC_058419.1, from coordinate 5,054,156 downwards.
AGGATAAACTGCAGGGGGCCTAGTTAAATTTGAGTTTCAGATGAACAAAGAATAAATTCTTCGTACAGTATGTCCCCAAGTTATACCTATCTCAAATATTGCATGGTACATACTTATACATACTAAACTTTTATTCAATGTTTATCTGAAATTCAAATCTAACTGGGTATCTGGCTTTGTGTTTGCTAGATCAGCCAACACCATCCTCAGCACTCTTGTAACAAAGCTGGCCAGCCGCCAGGCCTTCTGATTCGCTCTGCCCGGGTCCTTCCCTTGCTTATCTAGTGTCACTTTCTTCTACTGTTCCTGGCTTGGAGCCCTCCTCCTGAATTCACCTGTCCAATATATCACCAAGCCCCAGAGAGTTAGCATCTGCTTTGGTTCTCCCATTCAGCTGTTCTTCTCCACTCCCCAACCACTACCCTGAGCCAAAAGCCTATTCCCTCTCACCTGGATTATGACCAAAGCTCTAGTCATCCCACTCGACAGAGGACTGCCAGCCTTTTTCTTGACCAAAGCACAAGGCATTCTATTCTAAACACTCCGAAGACTCCCTAAGCTCTTTAGCGCAGCCTTCAAAGCTTTGCAGATCAAGTTCCAACTCAATGATGCCACCGCCTCTCTGGTCCCCCACCACTGCTGAATGTGGCCCCTAAGCCTGAGCCACACTGAGGATCCCAGCTTTCTCCAATACATTTATGCTTGCATCTGTCTCTCCACTGGCCTTGACATCCCCAAGTCCAGCCCTACCACTACTTCCACCCCACGGCCGCATGTGATCTTGCCTCTGGCACAACCCTCACAGCACTTCCTGCCCCTTCTGGTACATGCCATATTATGTCTGGGTTCTTTTCATTATGGCACATGTCTTAGCTGCTTCTTCCACTTATGTCCCTGAAGGACAAGAGCTATTTTGTGCAATTTGCTTTCCCTCCACATGGCCTAGCATAGTTTTTGGCACATGCTAAGTGTTCCATAGAAATGATTGGATATAAGTGAATGACGTGACCCCACAAATATTCTCTACTCTATGCCAGGACTAGGCCAAACCATGGGGCTAGAGCAATGACTAAGGTCTGGTCTTGTCCTCAGGGCACACCATGAAAGCAGAGCAACCTGCAGTTGGAATGAAAGTGAGTTACCTTGAGGCCAATCTCAGCCCAGTGTCTCTGCAAAGGGATCACACACCCAACTCCAGAATGCTTTGAGGAGTAAAGTAGGACTTTGCCAAATGACCCTTGAGAAGCTGGAGAGGGTAGGGAGGAGCAAGGAGGAAAATGCATACTACAGCATGCAACAAAATATCCCCAAAGTCCTCTTTCCCCATCTTCATCCCAAGCCCACCCTTCATGGTGACTGCTATTGGTTTCCTTGGCTGCAACCCAGGCACTGCCTACACAACCTAGAGTTTCTAAAGAGGCCAAAATGAAAAAAACGAATTGTTTGTTCCCACCGTAAATCAATGAGATACCCTGTGATGGCCTTCTGGAAGTGAAGAGATAAGTCCTGAAAAGAAGAAAAGAAGAAGAGACTTTGAAGGAAGGACTAAAGAGTGGGTCAGGACTCCATATTGCTCCTCCATCTTTGATGATACTTTCTCTTCCAAGGCCCCCCTGCAACTTGCTGTAAATGGTCTCTAAGGTGGCCTCTTGGATGACCGCAGTGGTCCCACCTCCTGATATTTGTGCCCTTGTGTAATCCCTTCCTCCTAAAATTTGGATGGGACTTGATTCACTTGTAATGAAATGGAACATGAGAGAAGTGACAGGATGTCACTTCTGAGATCAGGTTACTGAAAGATTCCAACTTCTATCTGTTGGTCTGTTTCACTTATTCACACTCTCTCACCTTCTCTTGGATAGCTCACCTTGGGGGAAGCCAGCTGTCATGGCATGACACAGCACATGAGCGAGCTGGGAAAAGGATCCCCCATCTTAGTCAAGCCTTGAGATGACTGCAACTTCTTAGGAGACCTCAAGTTCAAGGCCCCTAGCTAAGCTTCACCCAGATACCTGAGCCATGCAAACTGTGCAGTCATAATTGTTGTTTTAAGTCACTAAGTTGTGGGGTGATTTCGTTATGCAGCAATAGATAACTAATACACAGCCGAAGCCCCTGCCTGCTTCTGCCTCAAGAGAAGTGATGCCACTGGCTTTGGGAGCTAGCCAGCAGGCAAAGATGCAAGCACACCCATCCTATTTCACGTCCAAATGTCATTTTATAATGCTGCAGTCAAAATTGCTAGAGCCAGCAGTCCCCAGAGACAGTCGAGGGGCTTTTATAGCTGTTACAAATCCTGCTTCATGAATCCCAGACCCATATGCAAATGTGAAGCTCAACCTTTGATAAGCCATTTGATTTCCCTTTTAGTTAATGAAGTGAAAATACACCATTTTACACTAAGATTAAATTGCTAAAATGTTTCACTCTGGTCCTCAGTTAGTTGTAATTAAAAATAGAAAGAGAAGAGCAGGAAAGTCACTCACTTTCTTCGGGTGTCCTGAGGCATGGAAGGGGAAACTTGAACGGAGATGAGAGGGTGGGAGGAAAGAGCAGGGTGAGAGCATGGGGGGCAGCCCCCACACCCACCTCAAAAGGCAAAGGCTGTGCCCCCACGCCTGCAGCGGCGCCCCCCCAGCTCAGCATGCCAGAGGAAATGCTGCCCCGTGTTTTCTGGGTAGGAGGAAGGGAGACAGGGTGCTCCACGGGTGAGTTTCAAAGGGCTCAGATGGTTCCTGACACACAGCAAGAACTCCAATGTATGAAAAAGTGTGTGTCCCTGAGTGTATGGGTGATGATGGTGTATGGGTATCTGTGTGGGTGTGACAGAAAAACGGGTGAGGGAGTATCTTTGTACCTCTGTGTCTGTGCATGTGCATGCGTTACATAGGTACTCAGGGGTGGGACAGAAAATGAATGAAGGCGTATATGTACTTGTGTGTGTGAGAATGGTGTGCAGGTACATGTGTGTGAAGAGAGAATGAGGGAGGAGAGTATATAGGTATCTGTACAGAGACACACAGGTGTGAGAGAGAACGCATACGTACCTATGTGTGTCTGCGTGGGTGTTTGTGTAAGTGTATGAGTTAGGGCTCTATATGTGCACGTGTGGAGAGGGCTGTATATGCATGAATGTGGGTGTATGAAAGATCAGGGGAGCAGCCAGATATGTGCATATGAAGGGGTAGATATGTGCGTATGTGAGTGCATGGGCAGCGCAAGGGTATATGTATGCGGACGAGCAACATATAGGTGAAGGAGGGCATATATGCGTGTACGTGAGTGTGTAGGTGGGGAGATCTGGATATAAATGTGTGCCGGATATAAACGTGTGTTTGAGTGTCTTAGTGAGGCGGGTTGATGTGTACATGTGTGATGGTGTGAGTAAGCAGTGATGAGGGGCTTTGTGGACATGTGTGTTCCTGTATGGGTGAGGGGCGTATGTACTGTGTTAGCATTTGTGAATGTGTCTGTGAGGTGTATACATACTTGTGGGTGCCGGGGTATTCATGAGGAGGTTGTATATAGTGTGGATAAGTTTATGTACAGGTGAGAGGGTATATACGAATGTGGATGTGACAACGTATGAAGGAGGGAGTGGTGTGCACGTGTGTGCAAGCTCTGGGATGCATGGAGGAATGTATACGTAATGATATGTATGGGTATGTGAAGGGCGTGGCTTAAATGAGTGTACGTACGTGCCTGCGGGTGAACGTATGGGTGAGGAGGTATATATGTACATGTCTATGAGAGGGAATGGGTGAGGGTGGTGGACATGTACGTTGTGCATGTGTGTGTCCACGGTAGGCATAGCATAAAGTGGTGTGTGTACGGGTGTGTAAGTGTGTTGGTGACGGCTATGTGTATACTGGTGAGGGATATATCCATAATCTGAGCGTGAGAACATATGGGTAAGCATGGACTGTGTGTGTGTGTGAATGGAATGCATAAGTACATGTACATGAGTGTACAGTTAAAGGAAATGTGTGTGAGCGGATAAATGATTGTCTATGTACTTCTGTTTGTGTCTAATTTTATGGGTGAGGTATAGACGCATATGAATGTGTGTGTGTATGTGTGTGTGTGTGTGAGGATGTGTATAGGTACAGGCGTGTATGTGTGTTTATGCATGAGGCAGGTCTACATGTATGTGTTTGTGAGAGAGCATGGATGGGGCCAGCATGTGTGTGTGTGTTTGTGCTTGAGTGTATAGGGTAGGAAGTTTACATTTACATGCGTATGCGCATGAGCGTATAGTTAAAAGGATGTGTGTGTAAGTTTATGGGTCTGTGTATGTGAGTATAAGTATGATAGGATGTAAATATATGTGTGCACATTATGAGATTACAGGTTTGGGATGTCTATATACATGTGAATGAGATTATGGCACAGATAGGTTTATATGTATGTGTATATATGTGCGATTATGAGAGATTGAGTGTAAATATACCTGTGTGAGGGGGTGTATATATGTGTTTGTGCGGAAACGTACAGGTGAGGAGTCTATGTATGTGTGTGAGTGCAAGCGGGAGCTATATGGATCTGTGTGTGTTAGTGTGCATGTGTGTTTCCAGTGAGATATTTATGTATATGTGTGTATGTTAAAGTGTGTGGCTGTGGACAGTGTGTCCCTGTCACTGTGTGGGTCTATGTCAAGAGGCATGTATGGGTGTGTTTATGAAAGTCCGGATGAGGGATATACATTTAAATGTGAGTGTATGCATTAGGGAGTATATGACTATGTCCTATGTGTGAATGTATGGAACGGAGAGGTTTATATGTACTTGTGATTGTATGTGAGTGTCTGGTTGGGATATATGTACACATGTATTTATTCATACACACATGTTTATGCATATACCTACACACACGTGTATGTGTGTTTATCAGCGGGGGTAGAAGTAAGGGTGTGAATAGTGAGTTCCTAGTTGAGACAGTGTCTACATGTGTACGTTTGAATACATATGTGAAGGGGTATGTATGTCTGTTCATGCTTTGATGATAGGGTGAGGGAGTTTATGTGTAATTGTACATGTGTCTTCTGGATGTGTAGAAGGGTAGTACCATGCTGTGTGTATGAGTGTGTCTGCATGGGTGAGGGATTATGTGTGTATATGTATGTTTAAGAGTGTACAGAAAAGTGGAGTACATATATTTGTGTGTATATGCGTGAAAGTGCACAGGGAGGGGGTGCACAGATGTGTGAATATGGATGACTGATTTTTGTGTGTCTGTACACGAGAATATGAACGAGGAGTTTATATGTACGTGTTTAAGTGTGTGTGCAGTTTAGGGGAGTGCATGGGATGTTTGGGGGTAGCAGTGTCTATGTTGATAAGGGTGGCTATGTGTACATGTGTGAATTTGAGAATATATAGGTGACATGAGTGTATATGTACCTGTGTGTCAGTATACGCATGAGGTGGGGTGTGTGTGCGCGTGCGTGCACGCGTATGTGTAAGGGGGTATATTTGTGTATGTGTATGTTTGAGTGGACCCTATATGTATTTGTATGTGTGCCTGTATGTGTTTGAGGGTACTAGCAAGATGTATACATAGGTGTGTTTGTGAGGATATGGTCGAATGGGCTGTATATTTATGTGTGTAGCTTTTAAATAACTTCACTGGATTCGTAAGTATGTGCGAGGAAGTATATGGGTGAGGGTGGTCTATATACCTTGTGTGTGTCTGTGAGCATATATTTGTGTGGGTTGTATATGAAACTGGGCATGTGAGTGTATGAGTGTGAGAGGCGTTGTGAAAATGCGTAGCACAGAGCATGGTACCTAATCAACTCATTCAGTAAATGTCAGTTGTCACACAGATACTGTTACAATTTTGATTATTAGCAGCAGATTCTCAAAGGAGCCCGTTGAGCTAACGGGAGTTTTACTTATGGAATCCCGCCGGGCAAGGGGGAAAGAGGGTGCAGAGGAAGGTCTGAGGAGAGCTGTGTGTCCTGGTTGTCTCTCCCTCCAAGGACGCCAGCCTACAACTGCCACAGTAAGTCCGAATAGTGGCCCAAACAGCATTTTCAGGCTCTGATGGGTACGGGCACAACTTGCCCCCTGCAGGTCCGAGAATCAAGGTTGTCTCTGGACAACTCCAACACGGCCAACCCACTGAGAAGCAAAGCACTGAGCAACAAAAATGCAGGTGTGGGACTGGGGGGTCATGGGGGACAGTGGGCCTTTATCCGAAACTGGTATCTGGTTCTTGCCCTTAATTCCTTTGAGACACTAGAGACTTCATTTCACACCCTAGTTCATGTGAACATTTAATACGTGCCTAATACTGTGTGTTCCCGATCGGTGCTGATTGCAAGGGATCTGTAGTCACTCATTCAACAAAAACTTTGTGAGCGGCCCCTTTGGTCCGGGTCCCGTGCAAGGCACAAGAGAAAAGTCAGTCAGAAGAAGCCCTCCCCACAAGGAGCCCTCAGCCTTCACTTGTGCCTCTCTCTCTGGCCTGCCCCCCTTCCCTTCTGTAACAACCCACCTGCACGGGGGAGGGGGGGTCTTCTCAGCTGCTCTTGTTGAAAAGACTTGATTGCCCAGAAGGCTGAAAACCACCACATCAGTGAGGTGAGGGACATGTGCTTACCAATCACCTGGGCAGTTAGTTGGGCCGGTGGGCCCCCAAGCTCCACCTGCTGAGGATCTGGTTCAGCATGTGTGGAGGGGCTGGGAATCTGCACGTTTCCACCCCCAGGTGATCATTAGGCAGGCAGGTCCAGAGAAAAACTCTGCGAATCACAGAGATTCAGGGCACAAAGGGACTGCAGAAGCCATCATTGCAGAGGTGAGGAAAGTAGGAGTAGGGACGGCCAGCGGCTTGGCCGCAGCGCGCATTCAGCCACAAGCAGCTGCTCAACAAAGCCATCAGCGGGGCCACAGTCCCACACCCTGTCCTTTCTGCACACTTTCTTCTGGCTACAAGGCAAGGGGCTCATCAGCAGGCAGGCAGCCAGGGACTGAGTAGCAAGGGGACAGAAGGATGCCTGAAGTCGCTGCATGCCTCAACAAAGCCTGGGCCAGTGGAAGGAAAACATCTCTGGGGCAGTCGGTCAGGACTACCATCAGCTTTACTAGCTGGAGCACAGAGCTGGTGAGTCGGCTGGGATTTGCCCATCATGCACCCTGCTGCATGTAAGGATTTACTAAAACCTGATTTCCAAAGTTCTCTGGCCTTCGCTGCCCAGCTCCATCCTGTAGGGTCTCATAGCTCTTTCCCCGTGTCTTCCTACCACCTGCACGCTCTGCGCCCTCTGTGTTACTACTGCTCTAGGCTCCTCCAACAGGATATAGCTCAGGAAGACAGGGCCTTGGCATCACGCATACACCTCACCCACGGTCCTGGAAATTGTGGGTGCCCAGAAATCGTGTATCCCTGTTGCTGAGCAAAACTCTGATGCTCAGAGTCCCCTCCACTGCCAGCCAGGATGTGTTCACTCTCTTGGTGGCCACATACGCTCCTATAATGGGGGACAGTGGGGAACAGGGCAGGAAATCACATCTCTAGGCCCCCAAAAGCCCGGGCACAGGCATAGTATCTCAGTCCTCAATGGCCCTGGGAATTACCCTCAAATTATGGTCAAAAAAATCAAGGCTGGGGAATATTAGGTAATTTACCCACATGGGTAGTCAGTTGGCAGAGCCAGGTTGGAATCCGGGTTCTAATGAGGATTAAGTCAGCTCATGCCAGTGAAAGAGGTAGCCATGTGGTGGCAGATCTGTGGCACCAGGGGCAGGAACTGCCCCTCCCGGGGCCTCAGTTTCTACTCCCGTAACTTAACGGCACTGATTTCCCAAGTCTCCCTCTCTGAAATACTGGGTTGCTGGCAGGTGAAGTAGAAAGAAGAAAGCAGCAAGGCAATGGGATGGAAGGTCTCTAAAGTCATGAGACTTTCCTTTCCCCCTGTAACAGCGACTCGTTAACTAGGGTCCATGGGCAGGCTTCAAGAGAGCCACTGATCCCTGAAACAGTCCATGCAATGTTGTATGCATGTGCCTGGGTGAAGTTTTCTGGAGAACGCAGCTCTAGTTTTAATTTGAGTCCAAGACCCCAAAGAGGGTAGTAGAGGATGGAGCAAATCCTTCAGGAGGGCACCTTTACCCACTGGGCACTCACTCCCAGCTCCAGTTTTTGTATCACTGTGAGGATCTAATCTGTCTTAAAAGAGCTGTACTCAAGAATTGGGGGTACCATTTGCATATGACTTAAGTCAATTGACAGAGGGCCTTGAAATCAGATAGACTGGGACTCAATCTCAGCACTGCCACTTGCTGACTATGAGACCTCAGCCCACTTACTTCCCTTTGCTGAGCCTCAGGGTGGACACCTGCACAGTGGACACAAGACCAGTAGAATTGCCATGAAAGTTCTATGAGCAAAAGTATTGCTACTGCCCGGCACGTGGTTGGCACTGGGCAAACATTATTTTCCTTTCTCCCAAGTCTAATTACAAAGTTAAGTTCTGATGATTCTTCAGAGTTGGCACTCTCCACTCTGAAACAGTTACTACTGCTCTTATTCACTAGGTATGCCAGGGACTGCCCCAAGTGCTCCACATCGACTTTACTCAGTTCATCATCACAACAGCCCACCAGGGAGGTGCTGTTCTCACCTACATTTTACGAATGAAGCAATGGAGGCAGGTGTTGATGTGCCCAAAGTCACCCAACTGACAGGGGGCAAAGCTCGGCTTCTGACCCCCAAAACCCTGATGCAGATCCATGCAAGCTGTTACGTAGTACTCACGGCTGTTGGTTAGCACTAAGGGTGCATAAGCCTGGGTTTTCCTCAGGCTTCTGAGAGAAATCTCAGCTTACCCCAAACTCCAGGATCCTCGGCTCTGGCAAGGTCCTGCAGGTTCATGGCTAGATTACTCGTACCAGCCCACTCCCACCCTTCAGGCTGGACTCAACCATGTCCACTGAACTCGGGAAACCAGAGTCATATCAATGCCTGCCATTATAATCTCTGCTCCACTCATTCATTCATTCATAAGGAAATCCATGGCGCCATCCATTCACTTGAGAACTCTGTCCCTTTTGCATCACTCCCTCTCTGTCCTTTCACCCCCTCTCACTTCTGCCTCATCCCCTATCACACATGGCAGTGAGTTGATGGCATCCTTTCACATGTTTCTACATGCTCATATTATCATATTTGGATATATGCACATGCACACACGTGCACACACACATGCACATTTGGGGTGGTTGGTCATTGTTTTATAGAACTGAGATCATACTGTGTACACTTTTCTGCACTTTGCTTTCCTCACTCAGCAATCTCTCCCAGGCAATCCCTCTAGGGCAATGGGCAAAGCTCCAGCTCAGTCTTTTTCATGGCTGTGTTCATATCCATCATCCACCTTGTCTTTTAGCCACGCTGAAGTACTGGCAGTTTCCCGAATACCCCAGACTGGGTCCTGCCCCAGTGCCTTTGCCCCTCCCGCTCCCTGGCCTGGAAAGTCCACTTCTCTGTCTGCCTAGAAGACATCTTCTCATCTATAGAGACTCAGCTCATGGCAAGATTTTCCTGACCATCAACTGACCTGGAAGAATTGACCTTGCTCTCCTGTGTCCTCAAGGGGCTCTGAACAGACTTTTATCTGAGAACATTGAAAATGTTAGTGAAGTCACATGCTGATGTCTGCCGCCCGCAACTAGGCTCTAAGTTCCAGGAAAACATACTTGTCTGTTTTGTACACAGCCAGCACTCTATAGTTACCAAATAAATATTTGCTGATACTATGAATGAACAAATGAGAACGAATGAGAGCCTGAACCAAAAAGGCCTGGCAGTGGAGGGGAGCAGTGTTGGCAGACGTCAGAGGTATTTATGAGGTAGAACTGCCAGGACTTGGCAATTGACCTGAGTGTTTCTTAATTTCCATAAGAACATAAGCACCATGGAAGATCACATCTGTGTTGTTCATAGTTCCCTCCCCATGGCCTGGATTAAATAGTGCCTGGTATATAGTTGGTACTCACTAAATATTTATAAAATAAATGAATTCCACTGTATCCAGGGATCTCTGTCTTGGGCGTTGCCCCTGACCCTGAGGAAGGCGCTCTTCGGCAGGCCAAGCCTCTGACCCTGCGGGACCTCAAAGACTTCTGCCATCTGCTTGCCCACCTGAGCTGTCCAAATCAAGGTGCAGGATAATTCTTCCTCAGAACCTTCCTGTGGTCTGCACCTCAGCTGGCCCCAGCTATCTCCAGCCCAGGCCTGGGGCCGAGGAGTGGCTGTGTGTGCATGCACCCACATACACGTGCACAGCTGTGTGTATGCAAATGGCACGTGTGAGTGTGATGCAGGATCCCAGCAGGGAAGCTCAGAATATTTCTATCACACAGAGAATGAGGGGGCTGAGCCCCAGGGTTCTCCTGGGAACACTAGAGGAAACCAAGGTTTCTGTGCTGCTGGGGGGTGGGGGAGGGCAGAGCTACCTCATTATCCTGTCACCACCAGGCCAGAATCCAGGCTCTGGTGGGAAACCTTGAACCTAAAGCAAACTCAGGAAGTAGACATAACTAGGTTATATTTACTGGGGTGCCTTTAGGAACCCTGGGTCTGGGAACAGGTATAGGAGACCCCTAGGAGAGCTTCAGGAAGAAGAGACAACCCCATGTTCATAGCCCCATCCAAAGGAGGGGTCCCCAGAGGCTGAACACTGCTCATGAGGGGCAAAAAAAGGGAACAGGGAAAAGCAAGTCCTTCTTGGGATCCATGGCCACATTCGCCTATGGCCCCTCCTATAAATCAAAGCCACAGGCCCAAGGAATCATCATCCTAAGACAAAGCAGTAGCCTCAGCAAAGGCACTGGCATTGAAGAGTGCGGAAAGTTCCACAGGTATAGTGAGGAGCTCGGTTTGTCCCGAGGTACATGAAGGGCAGGTGTGAGAAGTGTGGTAAGGTGGGGGATTCATCCTGAGGGGAATGTGAGGGGAAGGAGAGCATGGCGTGATTGGTTGGGCCCGTAAAGGACGCTCTGGTGGCAGTGTGGAGAACAGACTGGAGGAGGGCGAGATTGAGATGTTTAGGAGACAGACTTGGCAGAGCTGGGCAGTGATGAGGGGCTGGAGGGCAGGCCTAAATGTCAAGGAGAAGATGGGAAGTTGTGGAAGATGGGCTGGATTTGAAGGAAGGCTGGACTGTGGGAGGCAAGAGTCCAGTCAAAGGTGACATGGCCCTACAAAGAGCCAGGAACAGAAATGACGAACAGAAGAGGAGCTGCAGGGGGATGTTTGTGCAGGTGGAGGGACTTGGAGGCACTGTCTTGACCAGTTGGAACTGGAGGTCTCAGTGGTCGGCTGAGTGCAAATGCTTCGCAGGCAGTTGGGATGAGGTCAGTGCGGGAGAGAACAACATCACATTGACCACATGAGATGACTCAACCCCCAAGCTGGGCCAGAACGACATCACCGACCCAGAACAGAGGCTCAGACAGACTGGGCAATCGTGGCCTTCAACTTGGTACAAGGTGTGTGCTGTGAAGCCTGACAGCGATGACTTCTCCCAACTTAAGATCTACCTCCTTTATGTATGGCTTGAAGGAGATGCATTTAACTTAGGTTTGGAATATAAAATGTTTATACAACCATTTATTCCATTAGTACCTTCACTTCCCACTTCAGAACTAAATGTCTCTACTAATTAAATACATTTATTTTAACTGCAGAAGCATTTATTTCCAAAATAAGGACATGTTAATTATCTGCAGAGTGAAATTAACCCCAGGATGCTAATCTATACATTCATCTGCCTGGATATATATTACCCGTGGATGCCTGGTTGTACTGCCAACCCCTTCATAGCACTGCTCAACACGCTCCTGAACACAGGCACTCTTGCCACCTGGATCCATATCCTTCTCGTTATCCTCTTACTGAGAACGGCATGGCGGTGTGAAATGTGGAATTTTAATATCACTATGCTCATTCCCAACCTAAGGAGACTAGAGATTCAAGATTCACAAGCATGTGCCGATATAATTCAAGGGCATTTTTGCTGGGAGAGAAGGTAACTGTCTCCAATTACCCTGAGGAGTTTTTTGCTCATGTTTTATGAGAACTGACACCTTAATTCTCTTGTCACTGATACTTCCTAGACACGGGTACATATCTGTAATTCTCATGATAAGTCATTAGTATTAATTAAGCCACATCAATAGCATAATTTAGCTAGTCAGTCAACATCTTCTGAGAGCTCACAGTGGGGGCAGTCCCAACTCATAGCACTGGAGAGTTAATAAGGGAAGAAATGCAGCATGGGAAAGAGAGAGTTTTCTAGAAAGATGGGCATTCCTGTCTTCACAGCCACTGGGGAGTTACTCACAGAAACCTCAAGAAGGAGTGAGATCGTCTTTTATGATATGACATCTGTTTTTCTTCACTGAACAATGGAGTAGCAATACCTTGTAGCCATCTGGTACCAAAAGGGAGGAGATTCAGGAGTAGAATACACATGGTTCTAGCAGGGATTTGACCTTTGGCCAAATTCTGGCCTTTAGTCCACCTATCCTAGTCAGTCAGAAGCAAAAAGGTGAGAGAGTTCTTAGTTAACAGAATCCCTTCCTTCCTTCTTTCTCTCTCCCTTCCTACCATCCTTTCTTCCTTCGAGAATATTTATTGAGCACTTACTATATGCCAGGCACTGTACTAAATAGTGGAAGGACATTAGTGAACAACAACAACAAAATAGTCTCTGTTCCTAAAGAGCTGAGCTCCAAGAGAGGGAGGGGATATTTATAAAGAAATGAACAAAGAAATAAACAATATTTCAGCTGTTGAAAAGTGCTAGAAAGAAAGAGGAGGATAAGCTGACAGAAGTGATTAGAGCAGATGCTATTTTAACACGAGATTCTTCCCATGTATCACAGAGACATAGCAGTCCAATGACAGGGTCCCTTACACAGACAGGCACATAAGTCCAATGAGGTAGTTTCATATACCATACAGATCCCCTGGGCCCATGAAGAGGATAAGTATTCACTGACTACCAGATATCTCCAAAATGTTCTTTTTGCATCTCCATTCCCAGTCCTCCCTGGGATGATCAAAACATCACCCATCGCAGCGATTAGATGGGGTTAGGCCCATGTGACTTAATTTAAGCGTGGAGACTTCTCAAATAATTGCTGTGTGTCCAATTAGACTGGCTATTCCCAAGGCGGCAGTGGAAGTCAGCAGGAAGGTGGATATTCCCACTCTTGGGTACCCAGATTCAGGAGGTATACACATAGTGTCAGTAGCGACTGGAATAAATTCTAACCTTCAAAAGTGTTAGTGGGTGCTGTTGGAACTACAGACTGAATACCCGAGTGGCTTTCTTAGCCCAGTACTACGTGCCAATGCCTACAGAAACACATAGGCCTCACCATCTATTTTTCCCCTGGGGTAACAGCATTCCCTTGAGGATCTCCTGGCTCCTGAAGAGTGGTAGAATTGGAAGTGATGTTTCTATCTCCATTAATGAAACATAGGTTGGGCTCAAGGTAAGTACAAGAGGATCAAACTGAATGGACCTTGATCTTTTTGAGAGCAATCTAACATCAAGAACATGCAAGGGTACATTAAAGAGTTCCAAATTAAGGACTGAAACCCCAAATCCTGTGGCCAGCTATTCATCCTTGATTGTGTTGTGTGGAAGAAACATGGCAAAAAATATGAATTGCATTAGGTCATTTTACATATATGATTTTTAAACACACTAAAGTAGATTCATGTATTGTACCCTAAGTCAAGGTGTTTGAATTTGCTTTGCCTGGCAGCCAGTGTTTCTGAGGACTATACTCAAGAGGTGTGTATTATCAAATATCTCTGATAAATGACAACAGAGGAAAGATTGCCTTCATATGCCTAGGGATATCTACCAACTTGAAAGAATCTCTCATGTTATTGAGGCTCTTGTCCCTTCTTAGTGGCCATAGAAAGTGTTAAAGATGTGAATTATCTGGGAGACTTAAGTCGTGTAGATTACTATTACATATCAATCTGTTCATTTGTTTTTGCCCATCTCCTCCCACAGGAATGAATGCCCCATGATTGTTTTGTATACCGCTGTATCCCCGGTGCCCAAATAAAGTCTGGCCCTGAGTAGATACTCAACAAATATTTGTCGCATGAATGAATGACATAACTTTTTGCAGTAGGTCTCTGGGAGAACACAAGTCACAGCCCCATAAGGTACTACTAGGTTGCCTGAAGAGGGCTGTTTATTCTGTTTTACTCTACACTTTTGAGAGATCTTTTTTTTTTTTTAAAGATTTTATTTATTTATTTGACAGAGAGAGAGATAGCGAGAGCAGGAACACAAGCAGGGGGAGTGGGAGAGGGAGAAGCAGGCTTCCCGCCGAGCAGGGAGCCCGATGTGGGGCTCGATCCCAGAACCCTGGGATCGTGACCTGAGCCGAAGGCAGACGCTTAATGACTGAGCCACCCAGGCACCCTTGATAGATCTTTATATATCCTGGATGTAAGTTATTTGTCAGATATGCGCTTTGCAAATATTTTCTGTGCCTTGTCTTTTCATTCTTTTAATGGTGTCCTTTGAAGAGCTGAATTTTTAAATTTTGATGAAGTCTAGTTTACCACGTGGTTCTTTTATGGCTTGTGCTTTTGGTGTCAATCTAAAAAGTCTGCCTAAGCTAAGGTCACATTGATTTTCTTCTCCTATGTTTTCTTCTAGAAGTTTTACAGTTTTAGGTTTGACATTTGGGTCTGTGATCCATTTCAAGTTAATTTCTGATTATGGTGAGGTAATGATAAAGGTTCAGTTTTTTGCATTTGAATATCCAGTTGTTCCAACACCATTTGTTGGAAAGATTATCCTTTCTCTATGAATGTAGAGTATTTGTAATAGCACACTATTGAAAACATAAATGTTCAATAATAGAGGACCAGTTAAATAAACTTCAGCACATCTATTCAGTGGAAATCCACGGCACCATTAGAAACAAAGAAACAGCTCTACAAACACATTTAAAAGTAAAATTCATTTGCATTTCCTTTTCTGTGAACTGTCTGTTCATCTTTTCATTCAATAAATATTCATTGAGTTCCTCTTGTGTGCCAAGCACTGTTCTAGGCACCGAGGACAAAGCAGTGTTGCCTGGTAGGGAAAAACAGACAATAAACAAAAAATTAGCAACACATTAAGTCTGATGATAATAAGAGCCATAGAGAAAAATAAAGCAGGGTAAGAAATGTAGGGAGTGTGGGATTGGAGGTTTATAATTTTAAATAGGGTGGTCATGGGGGACTTTACCAAGAAGGTGACATTTAAGTAAAGATTTAAAGGAGGTGAAGGAGTAAGCCACACAGACATCAGGGGGACAAGCATTATAGGCTGCGGGAACAGCAAGACCCTGAGGTGAAAGCAGATGGAGGAGAATGAAGAGGCCAGTATCACTAGAGCAGAATGAGCAAGTGGAGGGGAGCAGTAGGAGATGAGTGGGGACAGACGACAGATCACATAGGCCTTGTAGGTTACTGTGAGGACTTTGGCTTTGACTCTGAGTGAGATGAAGAGTGATTAGGGGGTTTCAGAAGAGGGACAGGTTTATCTTGTTGATTTGCAAGAGCTCTTTATATATTAAGATTACTTCATCTGCCATATGTTTTGAAATTTATTATTCCCCATTTGTCATTTATGTTTCAACTTTGCTTATAATATTTCTTTATGTAAAACCTGTTAATCTTGACTTAGTCAGATTTACCAATTTTTTTGCCTAATGGACAGTTGTTATTGGCTTACCCAGAATTAATTTTTGCTTCATCCAGTAATAGACCACAACTTTCATTTGGAATCCATTCTTCTCCCCACTCCTCCCTCCTTGTAATATGCATGGTTTTAGGAACCTGAGGTCTATTGGAAATAATCAGGCCTGGCTATGCCAAATACTGCATTCCCTAGCACATGCTTTCCTCAGTCAACTGTGACTGGTTTAAGATAGACATGAGACCTCAGCTGCTCCCAGGGCCCAGCTATTGGCTTCCAGTTCCACATCCTCCTCTGAACAGGAGATCAAACTCCATAGCAGGCTGCCTAAATTACCCTGTGCCCAGCTGTTTGCAAGCGGGTCTGGGGGACTGAAATTCTGCCTCTCTCCACTCCATACCTCTTTCCTATATGAACAATAGAAATAAGCAAATTTGTGATCTATTATCTACATTATCTCGACCCAAATCAGAGGGAAAAGGAATAAGTCAGCAGTGCCCAAGAAGTTCTCAAGCCCTCAGACTGAACTTTACCTATACATACAAAATATATATACCTCTTTCAACACTTTTATTGGCTCCCACTATTTCCCCACCCAGTGTATAAAAATAATAACTACTTCATAGAGTTGGGAGGAGTTAAATCAGTTACTATATTTAAACCACCGGAGGCCTGCAACAAACAAGTGCTCCCTTAGGGTGGACCTACAGTGTCTCCTCTTCCAAGACCATATTTAGACAAATGTTTCTAGTTTCCTCGATTATGTTATTTTCATTTGGGGAGTGGTTTAGTGTCTTCGGTGATCTTTTAAGTGCCTGAGCAGTCCCTCTTTGATGACAATCCTAATAGAACTGCTTTTCCTTCAAGTGTGTGCAAATGCATTACATTTCTATGGTCTTGTGAGAAACTAGATGTTGCCTGTTGGTGTTTAGCCAATCTGATTTTTTATTTCCATTGTCTTTGTACTTTAGGTTTTGCTTTTTGGAGAGACCTGTTTTTTTATATTACTTTTTGCTGTCTCTACTTTTTTTCTAAAGCACAATTAAATATTAGAGGTACTGTTTATTTGAATTTATTTTATGGATCAAAAGTTGCATTGAATGTATATGTTAACGTAGAGTGATTCAACATTGGTGTAACGTTGACACCCAATCCAAAGCCGGGATATGTCTTTCCATATGTTCCAGTCTTCTGTTATGTCCCTCAACAGTTTTCTTCATATGAATGTTGCATTTTTAAATTTTATTCTTGTTTTTTCAATATCCTTTTTAAAAATTATTTTCAATGTGGTCTCTTCTCTGTTTGTTCTACATCAGGAATAGGCAAACTATGGCCTATGGGCTAAGTCCAGCTCACTGACTGTTTTTGTAAATAAAGTTTTGTAATAAAGTTTAAATGGCCATACCCAATCCTGTGCATATCATCGATCACTGCTTTTGTGCCACAGGGGCAGAACTGAATAGTCATAACAGAGACCATATGGCCTGCAAAGCCAAAAATATTTACTATCTGGCCTCTTACACAAGTTTGTCTATCTCTGTTCTATATTTTTGATCTGGTTGTTGAATAAAAGAAAGCTATTAATACCTGTATTTTAATTTTACACCCAGCTACCTTGCTAAATGTGTTTATTTTTTATATTTTTACAGTGTTTATCTTAGGTTTTCTAGGTATAACATCTGCAAATATTGATAATTCTATTTGCTAATATTTCATTTAGAATTTTTATATATTCACAATGAGAAATTCATTTTAATTTCCTTTTTGTGTTTATCAACCTGGGTTCACTCAGAAAAACAGAGCCACATATAGTCAACACATATAATCAGTGTCAGTACAGTACAGTAATCAGAAGACTATTACTGTACTTAATCCTTAAGTATACCAAAAGTGTTACTATAGAAATTTGGGTTTAATTTTGAATTCTTTGAATTATCTAAATTATTTGAATTATGACTGTAATAATTATTACTGTAATAATTTGGTGGATTCCAAATGAAAACTGAGGCCTATTACTGGATGAAGCAAAATTTAATTCTGGGTAGGCCAACAACAACTATCTATTATGCAAAAGAATGATAAACTTGACTAAAGATTAATTTGAAGTTTTTGAATTACTATAGAAATCTAGGCCTATTTAAATTCTGGGAAAGCTAGTGGAGCAAGCCAGCAGAATCACTGCAGAAGATCAGGAAAGTTGCAACTGGAAGGCCCAGGAAGCAGACACTGAAGATCCAAGTCTGAAGCATGGAAGTGAAGGATCCTCAAATTCTTCCTGGGAAACTGCTGGAATTCTCAAGAACCTCTGAGAAAGCTCCCATTCTGCAGCAATGAAGAAGTTGTTCTCAAGCTACTGACAAGAAGTCATTGTGAATCTCTCATCTGTCCTTATGTCTGATTGCACTATATCTCAGAGACAAATGACTTCTACTTCCCTCTGCCTCCTAAATCTCATGAGAGTTCCTCTCACTTGGTCACCTCTAACCCAGAACACGTACAGGGCAGGTGATTCTGGGAAATGTAGTCCCTGGTGTCTCCAAGGGATGGGGATGATGCCAAGTTGACAACAGACAATCTAGCATCTTTTTTAAGCTTTGGTATCAATGCTTTCTTTGCGTTCTTAATATATGATCTGTTTTTGTGATTATTCCATGGGCCTGTGAAAAGATGTATTCTCTGATTTCAGAATACAGAATCAATCTATTTTATTGATTAGGTGTTAATAAGGCAGATTTTAAAATTATATTTAGTAATATACCTTATTAATTTATTTACTTAAATCCCCTACAATTATTTTTTGACTATTTGTTAAGGAATAGTAGAGCTAAATTAAAAACTCCTACTTTGTTTGGGTTTCTAATTCTCTTTGTATTCCTCTAAATTCTGCTTTATAAATTTTGATGGCATGTTACTTAGTGCGTAGATATTCATTGCTGTTAGACCTTCATTATGTATTGTACCCTGCCCTTCTTTGTCTCATTTTTTTCTTGAATTCAACTTTATCTAATAGCAATTTTCAAATGTCTGCTTTCTTTTAGTTCCATGTGTCTTATATGTCTTTGCCCATTCTTTTGCTTTCAATTGTTCTGAGTCATTTCATTCTAGGTAAGTGTCATATAGTCAGTAATTAATTGCAATTTGCTTTGTCAATTCAATATCAGAGTCTTTTTTTCTGTGTATTAATGTGGTAGATACATTTATTATGATGTTACGATTTTTAAAAAACTTTGATTTTCTGCTTTGTTTTGTATGGTGTTTCCTTCTGTTATTTTGGAAGGTGTATTGTTTCTCAATTCTAATGGATACCTTTATGAGAATAATTGTACATACTGTACTTAATCCTCTACTTACTTAGCTAGTATCTATTGATTTTTTAATAGTAATAAACTAAATAAATATACCCCTACTTCTAACTTCTCCTTTCTTCCACCTCCTAATTTTGTGAGGAATGCCATTAGTCTTAGTTCTTCTAGTTCTTTTATTGGTTAAATTTATACAATTAAATACATTTATGCCTTTTAAACTTTAATGGCTATTCTTAAAAATATCTTTTGTCCCCCTCCATTTATTATGAAAAATAAGAAAATCAGCAGCACAATCTCGTTTTCTCTCCCCTTCTAGCCCCTAACTTTTGTTTATTTTAGAATTTCTCCACTGTCATAGTTGACTACATCTACATTTTGTTTTTTTAATGCTCATTCCCATAATTGTTTTAACCTTTAACCATAATTTTACATTTATTTTTGCCACAGGTTTTCCCATTTTTTGGTTCAACTTCATCTTCTAGTACCTTCTTCAAAAGTGTTCATGAGAACTATGCTCCCTGAATTCTTGCACATTTGGAAATATTGGTCTGTTGCCATTATACTTGAAAGGCAACTTAGGGAGGTAAAAATTATTGGCCTATATAGTCTTTTCCTGAAGACTTGGTAAGCATTCCTCCACTGTCTTCTAATGTTGAACATGGATGGGTCTTCATCCAACTTGTGTTTTTTATTTTATTGTTATTGGTAGTTGGATCATTTTTGCCTGGTTTCCCATAGGATTTTTTCCTTTATCTTTTAATTCAGGCAACTTTACTAAACTATGGTTCTTTGCTGACTAATCTTTTTGTTTTTCTTAAGACATACTGTGCCCTGTCAATTTTTATTTTTTTTAAAGATTTTATTTATTTATCTGAAAGAGACAGAGAGGGGGAGAGGGAGAGAGAGCCCACAGGGAGAGGGAGAATCAGACTCCCTGCTGAGCAGGGAGCCCAACATGGGGCTCAATCCCAGGAGCCTGAGATCGTGACCTGAGCTGAAGGCAGCTGCTTAACTGACTGAGCCACCCAGGTGACCCCAACCCCATCAATCTTTAGACTCAAATCTTATTTAATATAAAAAAAGTTTTTTAAAATTATATCTTTGAATATTTTCTAATTTTTAAGGTTTTTTTTCAAGAAAAAAACATTTTTGCTTATGTTGTCTCTTTCTCCTTTGCCTGTCTTCCATATCTACAATTTTTCTGTAATCATTTTTTAAGTTTCCATTTTATTTTGCCTAACTGTCTCAAGGTTGCCATCCAAATTTCTGTTGTCATCAGTGTTTACTATTACATCAGTTAATAGTATGATGATACTATGTCATCAGTTACTACAATTTGCAAAGTAGTCATAATTTCTGTGCTTTTAGCTTTCTCTTCCACTTCGTGTCCTAGACATAGCCAGCTTAATTTTAATCTCCTTCTGTTACCTTTCTTGATTCCTTACGGCTCTGCATTGAGCTTTTAATTCATACAGGATTTCTTTTTAGTTCTTTCAATTCTAAGACAAATATTTAGTCATAATTTTCATCAGTTCCACATCAAAATACTCATACTACGTAGGCTTAGTTTGCCTTTTTCTCCTGTTATTCTTCACCATTTTGTGATATTTTTGTACAAATCTCCCGGTTCCCCTTGCATTACCCAGTTCCCCTTGCATTATTAGTCATCCTTAAGTGAGCAGAAGTCTTCCTAAACCAGGTATTTGAAAGGAATAGTGTGGAAAAGGGGCCATGGCAACATTCTGGGTTAGCAGAAAATCCCCCGATTTCTAGTAAAGTTCTTTACAATTCATGGTCTTGTGGGAGAAGATGGTGGGGTGGGCCTTGTGGATGTGTTTTTTGTGTGACAGAGAGTGACAAAGAAGCAACTTAAACTTTCTTTCTTTTTCACACACAAAGAACGGCCACTATTGAGCTGCTTAACACCCACAAGTTTTCTCCCACATGTACATTTACAAAGATGGAGTATATGTGAGTTCTCTCACTCATTTCTATCTCCCCTGCCATTTTAAAGTATTCAAAGGGGTTTGGGAGCCTCCTGCAATCCAACATGCACCCAGATCTTACTGTTCCAAGTAAAGAACTGTTGGCTTTGCCCTCAGGGTAGACCACCTAATTTGGAGAATTTTGTGCTTTGCCAGCTCTCCCCAAGATCTGGAAAGACATTTACCCATTACTGGAGTCCCCATCACTCCAGTCCAATGTTCACTGCATGTGACATCCTGTCTAATTTTTGTGGTTCATGATTAGAGGTGTTTCCTAGTTTCAAAAAACTAGAGTATCTTTGTTTCTCATTCCTTTTTTTTCCAATTTGGTGTCAGAGAAAATACATTCTTACTCCCGTATCTTAGAACTAATGTCTAGGAGGAACCTAGACTGCTCATTTAGATCTGTTGTGCTGTACATGGTGTGGCAGAGACTGCTACCTGTTCATGAGAATGTAGTTCCTCTTCTTCTTGAATATACAAGAAGACTACATTTCCCAGCCTCCCTTGCAGTTGTTTGTGGCCACATAATAGAGATTTAGCCAATGGAATTTAGGTAGAAGCAAGGTGTGCCAATTCGAAGCCTGCTTCATTAAAAACTCCAACATGTATTCTTCTATACTTTCCCCCTTTTGCCCGATTAAGTTAGAGACAGCCACAGTGACACTGACAGCCATATACTATAGAAGGTAGAGCCCCCTTCAGCCTGCACCCCTGAATGACTGGGTGGAACAGAGGAACAGAGCCCTCTGTCAATCTGAGACCATCTTGGATTGTTTCAGTTTTTTGTTTTTTTTTTAAGGTTTACTTATTTGAGAGAGAGAGCCCGTGAGTGGGGGGAAGGGTGGAGGGAAAGAGGATCCTCAAGCAGACTCCCAGCTAAGCACAGAGTCCAATGTGGGGCTCGATCCCAGGACCCTGAGACCATGACCTGAGCCAAAATCAAGAGTCAGTTGTTTAACCCACTGAGCCACCCATGTGCCCCCATCTTGGATTGTTACACAAGCAAGAAATAAACTTCGACTGTGTTCAGCCATTACATGTGTGGGTTTGTTTGTTAGTGCAGCCTAATCTAACCAAAACAATATAGTAATGGAGGCAAGACAACAGGGAAGGCTATTCGGTATATAATTATCCTTAGAGATGATTATAAAGATTATAAGAATCAAACACCAATGCTGGCTGCCCCAACATAGACCAGAATAAGCAGTAATATGATGCCAGAAAGAGGTGCCATGGCTATGAGAGGGAGACTGACCATTGCTATGGACAGAAAAGTAAGAGCAAAGTAGCCAGCCCCTAGAATCCTTACAATAAGGAGGACTGGAGCCTACCGGTATATAAAATACAGGAAGGAAATAGGACAGGGCAATCAAGGTGAATCAAGGACATAACCCTTTGCCCAGAAGAGAATTTAAAAGAAAAACTTCCTTTACCTATTTCACACTGAAGGGGCCTTCCAGCTGTTAAAGTCTCTATACTTAAATAAGACGGCATCGTCCAGACTTTCTGGGACCCAGAATGAATTAGACCATGTAGCTGACAGGCAGGGAGGAAAAGACCCAGGTCATAAAGCAGCCCTTCTGGCCACTGCCATCTAGCCAGCTCCTGCCCTCAGAAGAACGAAATAAAGAAGAATCACTTTCAAGCTTCCCCTTCTCTACAAAGGGATTTGAGATCCAGACCTCCTCCTAGCTACTGTTTCTGCTTCGTTCATTTATCATCCAGTCGCTGAGCATTACACTAATAAGACACTAAACATTATATCAGACACTAAGCATCATACTAATAAGAACAGGGAAGACAATGACTCTTTACCAATGCCCGATGAGAATGAAGACATGGCCCTTCCCTCCAGGAGCTCATGGTTTCCCCTTGGCAAGGCGCTTACTCCCCAGGCCAGACAGACTGTGGAAAAGCAGCAATCTCAGGTGGATTCATTGGGAAGCTAATGAAGATTCAGCCAAGTGGTCCTTATTTGCAGGGACCCCTTCCAAGGCTCTGCACTCGATTTTGTACTTGTAATTTTGACTTCTTTTTTCTCAAAGAGGTACCCCAGGGGCACCTGGGTGGCTCAGTAAGTGTCTGCCTTCGGCTCAGGTCATGATCCCAGGGTCCTGGGATCGAGCCGCACATCCGGCTCCCTGCTCGGTGGGGGGCCTCCTTCTCCCTCTCCCACTCCCCCTGCTGTGTTCCTTCTCTCACTGTCTCTCCCTCTCTGTCAAATAAATAAATAAAATCTTAAAAAAAAAAGAGGTACCCCAAATTACATAAACTTCAGGCCCTATAAAATCTGGATCTTCTTCTTGGAAGCCAAATAGCTTGATCAGAAATAACTTCCAGGGCTCACCGGGTACTAGAGCAGTCATGGTTAGATATTTAAATAAAAATGCACAGAATATGCAGGACCTTCAGGCTGAAACCAAGGCTCTTCTGCCGCTGGTGTGCGTGACGGCCAGGACACAGAAAGCAGGGCATCGCCACCTGCTGGCAGAAGACCAAAACTGCACCACATGGCCCGGACTGCAGACACTGGGCTTTGTTTCCCTTTAAGGGAATAAATAAAATCAAGCAAGCAATATCATATGGGGTTAGGAAAGTACAAGAAGGACTCAGGAGCATGCTCCCCCAAGAGAGCCATCACTTCCGTTTTGAGGAACACCTTCCAGGTCCTGTTCACAGGCACCCACAGTTTCACTTGGACATAATGGTGTTCTAGATGGTCTTGTGTGGTAGAGGCATTTTTTTTTTTCACGGATCATAAGCATTTTACGTGCTTCCACATCATCCTCATAGCCCACTGTTTCAACTGCCAAATCATATACCAGAAGGGCCCTAAGTGATTTCAGCAGCCCCCCCAGGTAGCG
Source organism: Neomonachus schauinslandi (assembly GCF_002201575.2). NCBI lineage: Eukaryota > Metazoa > Chordata > Mammalia > Carnivora > Phocidae > Neomonachus > Neomonachus schauinslandi. The sequence continues at coordinate 5,030,266 of NC_058419.1, read as the reverse complement.
TCCTTATACAACTTTCACAATAATGCTGTAATGGCCACTTTTGAGCAGAGAACTTTGTCTTTCCCAGGGGTTATTTAGGGAGAACTGGGGTGGCCAAATCCCAGGCCATGGCCTGGCTTAAGGGAAGCAGGATTTCAAAGGGCAGGGGGGCCTGGCCTCGAGCTAGGGCTCAGCAGACACGTAGTGGATGAATAATGAGCGAGAGAATGAACGAGTGAGTCTGCCAGTCAGTGAATGACAGGCAGAGTGACCCCAAGGGGGTTGTTCCGATCTGCCCAATCCCTGGAATATTCCAGTGTGCCAGTCTTACCACACTCTCATCAACACTGACAACCAGTATTCAAGAGAATTTTGGCCAGGAGGTTTTTGACATTCTGCTCTGGAATCTCTGAGTTCCAACTGCTTTAACAATTTACATACTCAGTCAAATGTAGAATCTAGTGAATTATTTATAGCAATTTCACTCCACATATTGAAAGGGCATTCTACATTAATCAATTACAAATTGTGATAAATTGCTTTCTAAAAATTATACATGTGAAACCCAGAGATTGCCAAGCCCCTCTACCGGGCACGCTCACGTCCTGTCCACATGCATTTCTGGCCAATGCTGGCTGGCTGAGTGATCAGCAAACAGGCAGGAGGCGCACTGAACAAACAGCTGACCCGGAGTGAGAGGACGTAGGTTTTCTTCCTATTCCTACCATGGATTTGCTCGGTGGCCCTGGACAATTCACATGCCCTCTCTGTTCCCTTCTAAACTGAAGGGCTAACTTCCTTTCCGAGGTCCTTCTGAAACCAGAGTTCTATTAGTTTATTAGATCAGACAGTCTCGGACTTTGCCGAGATCACTAGGCCTAAGAAGGCCCTGGGGCTTCCTAAACCAAACACTCCCAATCAAGACCTTAAGAATGGGCCCAAGTCGTCAGCCATGTATACAAGAGAGAGGCAGAGGCCACAGAATAGCCCATTGTCAACCCAGGAACTAGGGTGCAGATGCAGTAATCATTCTCCAGGAAACAACTCGCGAGCACGGGTCTGACCCTGTGGTATGCCCACGAGACAGTGCGTGCCTTCCCGCCAGGCAGGAGGCTGGGCTACGAAGCTCAAAATGTCACTCAGCACACTTTCTAAGCCCCACTCTGGGCCAGGCCAGGCCAGGCCCTGGAGAACTCCAGAGACAAGGCAGGCAGGGTGTTTGTCCCCACGCAGCTCACAATTCAGGGGAAGCAGTGGGCCCACAACATAGTTATGGATCTCCAAATAGAATTGCTGAGTTCTTAAAGAGGGTTCAAAAAAAATGCAAGGAGAAGTTAATTTAAACAGGGTGGGGAGGTCGGGAGAGATGGGCCAGGAATGGCTTCCCGAGGAAATGTCACTTGTGATGAGTCTTAGACAAGTTAGATTTTGACAGAAAGCAAGAAAGCAATAAGAAGGGGGGCAGGGAGGCAGAGGTCCTGTCAGAAAGCACAGCGTGAGCCAAGGTCTGCAGGCAGGAAAGCACGGGGTGGGGCAGAGAGCAGTGAAGAGCACAGTTCGGCTGGAGCACAGGAGGCCCAGAAGGACGCCCCTATCATCAGCAGGCTCTCCTGCTCGGCAGGGGTTCCCCGTGGCTGGGAAAGGAACGGATCAAAACAGGTCCCATTTGAGGCTTGGCCCAACGATGGGGCCGGCTGTTGACCATGACCTCCTGCCCCTGATGTCGTCCCATTCTTAAGGCAGTCCCTGAGTTGTGCTGAGACAGATGCGCATTGCGATGTAGGAATCAAGAGCCTCTGTCTCATTTTCTTGGCTTTAAGAAAACCTAAGTGAAACAGTGAGGTCTCCCAAGAGAGGGAGGAACCAGGTTGTTCCCCAAGGAAGAGGAGGCTCCTCCACACGCCTATTCTCACCATGCGGCGGGGGCCTGCTCAGTGCCCCTGCTGCCAGGCCTGATGCTTCCCATATGGTCAGCTCAGATGCGCAACACTCCTCAATTTTTATTATTTGAGCAATATAATCATTATTGCTCTCGTTACCCGAAATCACATAAACATCCATTTAAGAGTAATGTAGGGATCATTTTTCTCTTTTATTTGATGAGACGATCTTTCTGGTTGGCTCTTCTAGCAAGACGGGTGGGCAGTGGGGAGCAGCCTGCCTCATCACACTCTCTCCTACGTTTGCTCCTCAGCCGCATGCCCCACAAAGCCCACCCCTGCATGTTAGGTAAAGGGCCCATGGAGGCCTCAGATGGCTGAGCAAGGGCCAGGGGCTCCGTGGCCTGACATCCTGGGACATTACCAATGGGGAGTCATAACTTGTTTAGGGTAGAGGGCAACCCAGTGATCTACCTACATCGGGAATGGCAAATGGGATCCATCTCACTTTCCAATTCTGAATGACTGGGAGTGTCTTCCCTGGGGTGATATGTTAAGAAGGACTCTGAGGCAGCATCTGGACCCTGTATGAATAGGCCTTCCCTGGAGAGATGAAGCTTTCAAAACCTTTGGGCGGGGGGAGGGATTGCTAAGCCATCATAGACTAAATATCTACCTTGTGCCAGACGCTGTGACCACTCTCTCCACCATATCCCACTGGACTTTGCACTTGACCTCCCCCCCACACACACACCACACACACATATTAGGGAACAGCTAACATCTCAGGGCAATTCACTGGGCCTCTCCCCTGGACCTACTTTTTGAGATCAGGCACCACTCTCCACTCTTTGCAACCCCTAGAGCCCAGTATAGGGGCTGGCCCAGGGCCGGCTCTCAGGAAAGAGTCCCTTGAGTCAACAAATGGGTAAACCGGGGGCGGGGGGGGTGTCCAACTCCAGAGCCCAAGGTCTTCCTCCTGCGGGGCATGACCTAGCTTCCTCGGGGAGTGCCAATCCCTGCAGGGCTGGGCCTGAAGATAGGCCTCATTTGTACTTGCAAGGCCCTGAGGCTCTGAGGTCTGCTTGAGCATCATTCCTGAACCGTACTTTCCAAGCACATGGACACAAGTCTGTCCCATCCCTTGAGAGCCCTGCTGAAGTATGTGTGCCCTCGTGACCTCTTGAGGGGCAGAGGACGTGAGAAGGCAAGTGGGTCAGGTTCTTGGGGCTGTCATGACGAGGTACCACAAATGAGGTGGCTTAAACAACAGAAATGTATTGTCTCACTTCCAGAGGTGAGAAATCTAAGCTCCAGATGTTGGTAGGCTTGGTTCCTTGACTTGTAGAAGCCTCATCCCAATCTCTGCCTTCAGGTTCACACGGCGTTCCCCCTGTTTGCAAGCCAGCTCCGTTTCTGAACTGTGCCTTTTTACAAGGACAGCCATCATACTGGCTTAGGGCCCACCCTCATGAGCTCAGCTAAACCTGATTACACAGGGTCTGCAAAAACTCTCTTTCCAAACAAGGCCACACCCCAAAGTACTGGAGGTTAGGGCTCCGACATAGGAATTTAGGGGGACCACAATTCAACCCGTAACAGCAAAGTGTAGTCGGAGGACAGAGGTCAGCCATGAGCAGGGAGGTCACAGGAGCCTAAAAGGCTTCCTGAGGGAGGGCAGAGAATGGGGTGCCGGAAAGACGGTAGGGACGGCGGCCCTGCCTCTGCCTGTCTGGCTTGTTGGGTTGTTGTGGGGAAAGACAGGAAGACGTGTTTTTCTCTGACAGGAAAGCCCAGCTGACTAGAGTTACTGAGGCACCGAAGACATAGAGCTTCACAAAGTCCTTCCTCTTTGCGCTGGAACAAGCCAGTTGCCCTCACCTTCCATAGCTTAATTAATGGTTGGCCACAGAGTACAAGCAACTGAGTCTTTCTTAAACCAGGCGGCAGGTGGTATGTGATCCTATATGGAGAAGCTGTGGCCCAGGGCGAAGGGACTCACCCGAGGTCACCCCGCGAGTTAGAGACAGACTGGGATCTCACTCCTCAGTTTCTAGCATCTCACAAGAACTCCCAGATCGTGGGGATGGCCGAGCCCAGTGTTCTTTCCACAGCTTCCCTTCCTTCAGGACGTCAGCTGGCTGGTCATGCAAGGAAGGTGGTAGCAGGTTTTCCCACCCTCTGCAGGCCCTGGGGATTGTCTACAGGGGCCTTCTAGAAATACCTCCTTGCACCAAAAAAGGGATTCCTAGTCGTGGGCAGGGGAAGGGGGTGCATTCCCAGTGCTGTGTTGAAGTACAAGCTTCATGCAAGTCATGTGCCCCCCTCTTCCCCACGGAGACAACTGTCGCTGCCTACTCTCTGGCAGCCTGTCCTTGGAAACGCGTCACCTGACAGCTCAGGGCATCAAGTGAAGACTACGAAGCGGAGGTTTAGGAGAGGGCCCCGATGGACTAGCGCAAGGACTCTGTGGCAGCCACTCCAGCTGCTCGGATGGAGGGGCAGGAACGGGGGGTGTTGGCCTTTGTCCCGTTCTTCAGTGGCTACTCAACAGGTGGCCGGGTAGCTGAGCTTGGGAGCCTAGAAGGTGAGTGAGGAAGGGTCTGTAGAGGGCAGCGTCCAAGCCTTCTAGGTGCTGAGAGCTGGGGGCACAGCAGGAGTACCAACAGCTGCGTGCCCCTCAGGAGACACTGGGCCCTCACCGATAGTCCCAAAAGACAGTGTGTGCCCAGAAGGATGTCCTCTTCTCCGAGGGAGTCACTGCCTCCCGTGCCAAGATGCTTGTCACTTAGCCATTTGACAAAAAGGCGGCCCTTGTAAATGTCTCCTCAGCAAGACCCGCGACACACAATTTGTCTGGGGACACTTGCATTTGTCACCTTTCTAACTGCCAACTATTATTAAAGGCATTAGAATAGACCTAGAGTAACTATTTCACCATTAACGTAGAGATGGCTTTTAAGTTGTCCTGGAATAAAAGAAATCGTGAGACCATTCAAATGTATGAGGTCAAGCACCTAAGTGAGTGGCTGCTCCATTCTTTAAAGTATCTAACAATTTCCATGTACGAGATTTCATGCAATAAAGTGAATTGAAAAATGAAGGTGGGAATAATGTTTATCTTTCCTTGCTAAGCCACAAAATGTCATACTAGCACAATGCATTTTTATAAGCTACCCATTTTACACGGGCTTTTCAGTAATACCTCTCCTAGATCCATCGTCAGAAATTCCTCAGGGTCATTCTTATGTTAAGGTTGAACCAGAAAATGGAGTTGACAATCCATTCATCGGCATTCTATTAACATGTGTCAAGCTGGTATGGCAGGTCCCACCCTAGGTACCTTGTATTTTATCTCCTGCACTCTGAGCCACAACCCAGTGAGGCACATATTAACACCAGTTTGCAATAGGAGCAACTGATGCCCAGACAAGTGAAGTGACTTGCCCCAGGTCACACAGCTGGCAAGGGATAGAGCTAGAATTTGAATGTCTGTGCTCTTGTGTGCTACGATCTGTCCCCAAATCAACCAATAGTAGCCCTGTGGCTCTGCACAGACTACCCTGGGGAATCACTTGGCCAGGGTGCTTTCCCTCTTTGTAGATGAGGGACCAGTCTTCATGGCCATATAAAGCGGGAAATGCCTCTCCCACATGACCTCACGTCTAGTCTCATTGAGAAGCCAGCCCAACACTTCCATCCAATGAGACATAAAGTGGGGGAATATTCACTTAATGAAAATGAATCTGCATCACCCCAAATGGGGGGCTCCCATGCCCTGTTTGGGCAGCCTGGCTCCATGACTCATCCTCTGGATTAACATCTTGGGGTGCCTCGTATCTGGGAGCACATGATATGTATTTATTGAATGAACGAATACATGAGAGAACCAAAAAAAAAAAGGATCAAGGGGGCTAATGGGTTCCTCTTGCTTCCTACTTTGTGCAGAAGGTTCTAGGGCTCTCTCATCCTGTCCAGCCCAGTGGCACGGGTTTGCACAACAAAGAGGTGAGGACAAAGGAGTCCTGGAAATAGAAAGAAGGAAAATTCAAGAAACTTCACATTAAGACAAGCCCAGCTTTGCCTTTGAATCTAGGGCCCCAGTTTACCAATAAGGCTTTTTCTCATTTCTCTTAGAGTTGGTGACTCTCTAGATGTCTAATTGCACAGAGTCTTTCCTCAAGATAAAAAAAAAAAAATCGGAGGGGCGCCTGGGTGGCTCAGTTGGTTAAGAAAAAAAAAAAAAAATCTACATAAAAATGGCCCCAGCCTCCATGCAGCTAAGAAAGAACAGTATGGGAGACGGAGGGTTTTGCAGGGAGGGGCCTCTGACAGCAAGCTGAACAAGGCCCAAATGGGATGAAAGTGCTTTAGGAAGGAATCCAGGTGTGTTTTAGGGAGCATCCAGGGCCCCCAGCCCTGAGATCCTCTACAGAAACAGACTTGGTTGGAAGAGATTTGCTGTGTTGATGAGTTCCCTCATTACGTCTCGGGCGACAAGGGTGAGACAACATGTTCTCCTAGCTCCCAGCACAGATCTTGGATTCTCTTCTCTCCCCGAGGGTAGGAGGCATTTCCAGAAGAAATGGAAAACAGCTGGGGGAAAAAAACACAGCCTGGTGGTGAACCTCAGATGCCATCCACCAGATTAGCTCCCGATCTCCATTTTCTGAGGAAGAACAATACGCCCTTAATGCAGTTAGCCCGCAGCGCTGCAAGCCAACCAAGGAGCAAAAAAGCAGAGGCATCTCCCTAAGTTCTAAGTGGCTTTGTGTGCACCAGTTTAACTTTCCACCAAGATTTTAGGAGTGTGACATTGGAGCCTATGAATTTAGATAGCTCATTGGTTGTGGGACACTAACCACACACCGGTATCAAGTATGTTTTCAGATCCCTCAAACATGAGGAGAATTCAGGTAGAGCATCACATGTTACTACCTACTGCAGACTTGGACACAGCTCTGCATTTCTATTACAGCCTTATCCATAACTTTCAGACTTCATTAATTTGGGTAGAATTATGGTTTGGCTTTGGCTTTTTTAAAAAGGTTGTGTGTGACAAAAAAATTATGCTTTCAATTTATAAAACCAAATACCTCTGCGGGGCCTGTCATGGCCAGCATGAGCTGCAGACAGTCGCGCTGATGGGGTTAATTGCCATTTTAAAATAATTCACTGCCTCCAGATTGATTCTTCTGTTTTTTGTCTTTACACAACATTACTGTGTCTCACTCTAATTATTCAATGCTAAGTTCATACTTCTGAAGCAGGAGACTGCAGTCAGAGGAAATGGTGTTTGATTTGTTGCCATGGAAACGTCTCGCTGTAGATGGACTCTAATCCCATGACAACTCTCTCTCTTAAGAACCATTTTTTTCTGACATAATAAAAATCTGATCAAGGTCAGATTTAATAACCATCTCAATTCCCTGACTTTCCCCTGTATTTGGTGTCAGAGAGGCATTTTTGACAAAGAGATGCTTAAAAGAACTTTCGCTTGTTTTCTGTATGAAATTAGTGTTTATGCCTCTAAAATGCATAAACCTGGCTCCGTGTCACAGTAATTTGCAGCCATACCTTTTGTAATTGCATAATTTCTGCATTAAACAAAAGTTACTTATAATTGTTTGCGCTGCGTTGGCAGATGTTAACATTTTGTGGTGCATTGTTCTTGCTAATACATACATTAGGGGTATCAATAAAGCTTATCGTTTGCCAACAAATGGTGTTTACAGTATTAACAAATGCCACGACCATTTATCTTTCAGTTTGCACTGCAATAATTTTCTGAACCGATTATCATGCAAGATGCAAGCATGCAGTTCAATGAGGCAGGAACTGTGCAATGCCACACCGAAATGAAATACTTTGTATTAGAGAAAGGTAAATGAAAAAGTGCCTGCCGGTTGACCTTGAGTGAGGCCCTTCCTCTCCCTGGGCCCTTGTCGGCCTCATCTGTATGATCCGATCTGTACAATGCCACGTGGTCTCTAAGGACCCCCTCCCGCGTCTGACACCCTGATCTACACCAGCCCCGAGCACCACGGCTCCTGAGGGTTTCATGGAGCCCTAAGCCTAACATCAACACTTCTACCTGCCATGTGCGTGGGACTTGGCCTATTCCAAATGCCTTTAATCTGCTTCATTGTAGCCTCATGCTCATCCTGTAAAGAAAGGGGAAGGGCAGGAGTTTTTAACTCTAGTTCGTAGGTAAAGAGCCTGAGACGCAGAGAGGTTAAGCCACCTGCCGAACATCACACAGCTTCTCTTTAGCAGAAGTAGGTCTCAGGTTCCCACTTCTCCACACTGCCAAGGGAGTCAGGTTAGTGAAGCTTTGCCCAGGAGGACAGACGTACCCAACCCCTTTCGTACTCGGGATTTGGAATCCCAGCTCTGTCTGTCTCTTACCACTATGTGTCCTGGGGGAAATGATCTAACCCTGTGTTACCTCAGGTTCCTTATGTGTCAGAAGGGGAAACTGACCCGGCTACTTCACTGAGCAGCACAGAAAACTGAGATTATACATGGACAGTGCTCGACTCAGGGCTTGGCACACAGTAGGTGCTCATGATGGCAGCGATGATTAGCATCATCATCACCCCACTAAGTCCAGATGGAGCCTGCACACCCCCCTGACGGCTGCCTTTCCATCATCCCTTCTGTATTCTCTGGAGATCCAGGGGCTTTCTCTTCCTTTCCTAGCCTTGGCATGCCCGTCATTCCCGATGACTACAAATCTTACAGGAAAACACCAAACATAAAATAAGCCAGATGCCTATGTGCTGAAATCATTCCATTCCTTGACAGTCATTCTGTAAACATGGTTCTGATCTCCCTTTAGACATAAAAGCCCCATGATTTGTGTGACAAATGTAGTAGGTGCAAATATTTTTCTTGCCTACTCTCCTGCTTTCCTTCCACCAGGCATCAAAGCTTGTGCCACAGCCTCAGAAACCTGTTCTCTAGAGTGAAAGGCATCATGAGGCCAGGTGACCCCAAGAGCCCATCCGTCCGGACAGGGGGCTTTTCTCCCAGAATCCTTCACTCATTCTGCAATTCTACAAATGTCTGAACACTCTGGACCGTGCAGGACTTGGAGAGGTGCACAGGGAAGGGGACCAACTCTTCATTACTTAGGGAGCCACGGATTCCTTGCCTGGCCTTGGGGTCCTGAATACCTTCTGTTGTTTGTCATAATCGCTCTTATTTGGGGGTTGCCCACAAACACAGGACACCCCAATTCTGGCTCTGGGGTCTCCATGAATTTCCCATGCAACTCTCTTACCCCGGTTTCCCATCCAACCCCATTCCCCACATGCCCACCTCAAAATGAATGGATTGGACAAGGTGGCTTCCAGTGCCCCTCCTGTGTGGCCAGTGTGGGCACAAGCCTGGCTGGTGGGACCATGACTCATTGCTCTCAGGGCCACAGCCTCAAGAAGGCACAAACCTAGAGTCACTCTTGGCCACCGCTCCTGTAAAATCCACTTTTTTCATTTACCAGAAGCCAATGAAGAATTCTGTTAAATAGGAAGTAGAACACCTTAGAGACCTACGGCCAGGCGTTTGCTCTCTGAACGCTAGGACAGACAAGACCCTGAAATGTAGGCGAGATATTCAGTGGCCTGTACTCTCTTCAATGGCCATAACAATACCTTCCTTTTGCTGCCCTGTCACTCTTCTTCCAATTCTGCCACTAGGGAGATCTTGCTAAAACAGAAATGTCTCCAAAATAAAATGCACACCTTACCATGTCCCTGCCCAGCTTGAAGTTTTTCATCAGCTCTCTACCATCCTCAGAATCAAGCCTCAGCTCTTGAATGGGGCCCACGAGGCCTGCCTGATCTGGCCCAACCGACCTCCCCTGACTCGACTCAAATCTCCTGTCTCCATGTGCCAAGTCATATCACCTTCTGTTTACCCATCAAAGAATTCATTAATTCTCTTCCTGTGCTGACCTCCACCCTCATCTCTACTAAAAGGGATCATGAGCATGAATTAAGTACCATCCATGGCAGATTGTCTGCAAAAATGGCTGTTAATTTCTCTCATTCCTGTAAACACATGCCACTCCTCCCATCAATAGGAGATGACCACTCACCCCAGAATCCCAGGTGAGCCCAGCCCCCAGCAAATCCACCAGTTAAATGAAGCCACATGAGGGAGCCCAAGGAAGATCTGCAAGAGAATCACCCAGCCAACCCACAGCTTTATGAGAAATAATACATCTTTCTTGTGTTAAGCCACTAAGTTGTGGGGCCCTTTGTTACCTAGTAATAAATAACTAAAATGTCACCTATGTGCCTAGTAATTTTCCAGTGTGAAATTATGATCTGGACTCTGTCTTTTAAAAGCATACAGTCTAGTTACCTTTACTTCTCTCACATATTCACAGCAATTAGAAGAAGAGAAGACAATCACTAATTATGAGGCCATATGGTACTGTGGAAAGTGCCAGAATCTGGGCTCACATCCCAGTCTGGCTGTGTGACCCTTGGAAATTCATATTTCTACTCTGGGTCTCAGTTTGTCCCAGGCATATGAAGGGGTTGTACTTAAGTTTCGACAGATCTGCCAGCCCCAAGTCCACCCCAAGTGTGAAATGCTCTCGGGTGGACTAAGGGCTGTGGGAATGACATGGAAAGTGCACTGGGAAAGCAGTCAGAAAATACTGAGCCTGTGAAAAAGTACTTACTAAGCAGGTACCCCACCATCAGACACTGCGCCTGAGTTAGGCACCAGGGACACAGCAATGAGCACTCACTGGTCCTCTCATATGATAGGCAAGACATGGGCTGTGATTGGAGCTGGAAAGGAGCTACAGAGAACAGATCACTTATACCACCTGTGTGACCCAGCAAACAACACATAACAACTCTGGGCCTCAGGCTCCTTGACTGTAAAATGGGCAGGAGAGGGATAGCTCCGCCCATCTCCTGGGGGTGTGGCCAGACTCTGGGGAGACTATGCAGACAGGGAAGGCGGCTCCATCCATCATAAGATGCTGTACCCGGGAACAGTGGTGTCCCTGTGGCCTCAAATAATTCTGAGTCATCTGAGCAGTCCTCCCAGGGAAGGAGAGCTGTGGCCTGCGAGTTTGGCAAGGATTTTGCGAGGTTAGAAGGAAAATAAGGGAGCTTCCCTGAGGCCCAAAGCTCTGTGCTCACCAAAGAGAGACAAATCTGTCCCTTGATAACCACCCCAGCTGTGGCTGTCTCTATGACCAAGACAACAACAGCCCTTTCCCCTTTGTTTACCCCAGGGGTCACTCAGAGTCGAGAGCAGGTTATCAGATGCCCAGTGCTGGAAAGAAAATGAACAGTCCAATGGGGCTGCCAGATCCTGAAGTGCTGTCAGCGGTCTGGGGACCAAAGCCATCATTTCTGTCTCTTACCGCTCCACTTTCTCTATATCCCAGTCTCGCTATTTTGTAAGAAAACATGTGAAATAATTTATGGCAAGAGCCAAGAACTGAAAGAAAATTCGCCACAGGCACACGAGAGCCACTGCTGTCAGAAAACACAGGCAGACGGGGGGACAAGCGCTGTGAGCCCCCCGAGGAGGCCCTGCTGATGGTGGGGCTGCAGGGGGGATGGAAAGGGCAGAGAGCAGGGGCAGGAGCTCCTGTCCATTCCCCAGAGAGCCGTGTGCCTGAAATCCCCACCACCTTTAACGAGCAGTGTCCAGCTCAGCCTTCCCACTGCGGAGCTCACTATTCTCTTCAGGGCAAGCCCACTGGACCAGGAATTAGGACATCTCGGCTGGATGACCTCCTACAAGCTGAGTGATTTGGGGCAGAGGCCTTGACCTTTCTGGTTCTCAGTTTCCTCATCTGTGAGATGGGGTGGATCTCCACCTACCCCACAAGCTCATGGGAGACAAGAGGAGGCAACATCACTTGAAGGCTATAAAGTGCTCCACAAATAGAAGTGATTTTTATTATGAAATCAAGCCTGGGAGTTTATACATTCACTGCCTGCTCTCAAGGTTAAAAATAGAGCTCAAAGGTCAAGTGCAATTTGTTAAAACCTAATGAGAAGACAAACTGTCTTTCATTTGAACACGTGAGACAGAATCCAGCAACTTAAGAAATAAGGCCGGTTGATTTGAAACGCCTCGCTTTAATTCGAAACTTCCAGGAGCCCCCAAGGAGCTGCTCAGTGCAGGCTCTCTGCGGGGGACACAGAGCTTGCCCTCCGATATGGATGAGAAGGCAAGGCCACAAATAAGCATGAGACATGGCGTGCTTGGGGGCTGACATAGCTCCAGGCCTACTGCCCTAGGCCACGTTCCCTTGGGGACAGCAGTCTTATCTAATTGGGAAGAAGTCAAGATCGTTCTAAAAGAAGAGCTTGAAGGACAAAAAGGCAGCAAGCATGTGAGTTGGCAGAGACAAGAGGCAAAAACAGCAGGCGACCGAAGCAAAGTAGCAGAGGTGGGAGAAAGTGGGTCCAATTCAGAAACCCCCCGAGTCAGGCCTAGCTGTGGCAGATGCAGTGCAACAGGTGAGCTGGTGGAACAGGGCCTTTCCGCAGAAGCCGGGAAGATCAGGCAAAGGAACTTGGCCTTAAGTCGGTTCTCAGTGCAGAGCTGTAGAACTGACTCCAGGTGCTACGATTTTCTTCTGCTGGCGTCAGTGACTCCAGAGCCTTCCTCTGTCCCTGTCCGGCCCCAATGCAAGACCATACATACTAAGTCGGGCCTCAGTCTGCAACCTGGCCTTTTCCCTCAGCTAGCCAGTCTTTCTTTCCTTCCATAGTCCTCAACTGAACACTGACAGCTTTTTGATAGGTCAGTGATAGGTTAGGCTCAACGGCAGTCCCCAGCTATTCAATCAAACACTAATATAGGTGCTACAATGAAGGGGTGAAGGGGATTTGGCAAGTGTAATTCAATTTCCTAATCAGTGACCTTAAATTAATGGGGGAGTAGGGGAGGGGTTATCCTAGGTAGGTCTGACCTAATCAGGAGAGAGCCTTTTAAAGGCAGGTTTAGGCCTTCCCCTGAGGCAGAGAGACTCAAACAATTCCTGCTCACAGGGTGTCAGCCCGCCCATGATCCCCTCCCCTGACGGTTGCCCGGGGATAATGAGCTTCAGCTGTGGCTCCAGCCTGCTTGTCGTCTTCCCTTCTTGACTGCCTGCTCTACAGACTTCAGACTTGCTACACCAGACCCCACATTTCATTAGCCAGTTCCTTGTAAATACACACCCCCCCACAGTATACAATAATGTAGTTATGAGATACACACACACACACACACACACACACACACACTCCTTTTACTATTGCTTCCACTTCTCTGGTTGGACTCCTCCCAGATAACAAGCACACGGTACCCAACTGCAGGGCACTGAGGCCACAGGCCCTGTCCTCAAGAAACTCAAGATCTATGAGAGGCAACACAGGGGAGTCATCTAGTATTTCAAGATAGCAGATCTACTCAATGAGTACAAACCGTCAGTTCTGTAAGATGCCATTCCATACCGTGCCTAGAGTTCACAGCACGGCACTGCGCACTGAAATTCTAGTAAGAGGGTGGACCCCACATCAAGTGGTCCTAGCACAATTAAAAAGACAGATGATCAGCACTAGAAGGGGGTGACAAATGGAAGCACAAAGGACACTGAAGCCAGAATGAGGAGGTTAAGAGATGCTTTAGGGAAAACACGGCGACAGATTGAAACCTGAGGGATGAGTTTGCCATGAAAAAGGCGAAGATGTCAGAGTTCCCGGACAGAGGAAGTGTTGTGGTGAAAATATGGAACGTTAGCTAATGCTGTATTACAAACTTGAAAGTTGCTAAGTGAGTAGATCTTAAATGTTCTCACCACAAAAAAAAAAAAGAAGTGGTAATTATGCGACATGATGAAGGTGTTAGCTTACTCTAAGGTGGTGATCATTTTGCAATATGTAAGTGTATCAAGTCAACACGGTTGTACACTTTCAACTTACACAATGGTGTATGTCACTGATAGCTCCGTAAAGCTGGAAGAAATAAATGTACATGAAACATTTTTTAAAGATATGGAATATTCCACCCTCACTTACCCCTTCGGATTCCCAAAGCTGGTAAGATCATGCTACTCATTCTATTAACATCTAGGCGTTTCTGCATTAAAATACTCTGAGCTCATAACCCAACACATAGCACAGAGTCCAGCACATAGTAGGTGCTCAAGAAGTATTTATAGAATGAGCAAATGATGTATTGGCCATCTATGTCTAAGTAAAAAAGAGGACATTGCTCTGGGTAGGAATATAAGTCTGGCAGAAGCAGTGCTTGTTAAAGTAAGGAAAGGAAGAAGTCAGGTGGTCTGCAAAGATCCTTTGAATAATAGTTCTCCTGGGGTACAGTTCAGGCAAGGCAGCCACAGCCCACTGAGCCTGCATCCACGTGCAGAACCTTTTCCTGCGTGCTAGGTCCATTTGACGGTGTCCTATCTGGCCCAGAAGTGACAGTGTAGTTATAGGATGAAAGAGACCTCGGGAAAAGGAAGAATATGGATGCATCCAGGCCAAAGGAAGGCCAAGGTCAAATGGTGGAAAGAAGATCAAGTCTGAGAAAGAACACTGGATCTCCCAGATCAAAAGACCTTGGCCATGGTTGGTGGATATAGCCTTTCAAAGAGTTGTGGGGTTTTTTTTAATTTTTTAAATTTTTATTCATTTATTTATCTATTTGGGGGGGAGGGGCAAAGGTAGAGAGAGAGAATCTCAAGCAGACTCGCCACTGAGCTGGATACAGGACTTGATCTCATGACCCTGAGATCACGACCTGAGCTGAAACCAAGAGTCGGACACTCAACAAACTGAGCCACCCAGGCGCCCCAAAGAATTGTGTTTTTTTTTTTTTTTTTTTTTTAATTCAAACCTCGAATATAATTCTCTGGTACTAATCCAGGAAGAAAATAAACAAAATATAAGAGGAAAGAAGGTATGGTTGCCTTATGTGTAAGAGGAAAAATGGTAGCACTAAAAACAAAAAAAAAAAAAGAAAGGGAAAAAAAAGAGAAACCTGGCCTGGAAAGATCTGATAACATTACTGGAAGCTGTTTCAAAGTGCCTGACACTGCTCTACGGAACAAAATCAGCGACATATTGATCCCTTGAGGAAATGACTAAGTCTCCCAAGTAGATATCCCCAGGAGGATTTCTCTGAAAAACAGGGAAACCGACCAGTCCTGTTCATGGTGGGTCAATCCTGCTGATTCAAGTGACATTTAGCCGTTGACTTCTTAGAGTCTGAAAGTACACTTAGCAAATGAAAATGACATTGAAGGAAACTACCAACAGTGGTAATGCACCATGTGAGTCCTTTTGTTTTCCTTCCCCAGCCTGCCACTTCATCACACCTCATGCCAGGCACTAGAGCTCTAAAGACAAATCAATCACAACCCCTGCCCTCAAGGAATACTTCCCTGAGAGACGTGAAAGAACAGAAGTAGAAGCGAAACTGGGGGGAAATCTGCATAGGACTCCAAGGGCCTCCATTGTCCTGAAGGGAGGACAGCCCCCCCCAGAGAGGGCTGTTGAGAACCATCAGGAGGAGGAGGGACATTCTGGGCAGAGAAGGTCATGGGCAGTAAGACTCAGAGCCTGGCAAGTTTTTGAAGTAGGGTATTTCCTACTGGCTGGAGAGCTAGGTGAGGGAGGCAGGAAGGGTCAGACTCTCTACACACACACACACACACACACACACACACACACACACACACACACA